>NC_090265.1:734749230-735052261 GCF_040414725.1 Anabrus simplex
CAACACAAAGCAGGTATTACAACGTCTAATCAAAAACACCTTACCTAACATGGGAAAGCCTGAGAAATTACTGTCAGACAGAGGGACACAATTTACGTCGCTTCAATTCAGAGAAACCATGGAGGAGTTAGGAATTAAACACATTCTTTGCTCGGTGAGACATCCAGCGTCCAATCCTGTTGAAAGATGCATGAAAGAAATAGCGAAATTCTGTCGAATCTATTGTCCAAACCAACACTGGAAGTGGTTAGAGGTAGTAGGAATAATAGAAGACAGCATGAATAACACAATACATGAATCCAGCGGACAGATACCTAAAATCATTCATCATAGTATTAAACCTGAAAGACCTTGGGACGCAATTGTTCACCTACCTGCTGAACCTGACTTAGATATCGACGAAATTAACAAACTGGTTCGCGAGAGGCTGTACAGACAAGCACAGAGAAGGTTAAGGAGGGTACAGCATAAGAAATTCAAACCTGAGTTGAAGAAAGGCGACCTGGTATTAATAAAGAAACCCGCAATTTCCAGTGTAACGAACAAAGTCTTTGCGAAATTCCTACATTTATTTGAAGGACCATTTAGGATTAACCGTTCATTCAGAAATAATGCATACGAAATTCACGACTTAAATGGAAACAGTCTTCTTGTCTTGTCTTGCGGATATTTATTTGGGATTCAACACTTTTTCCCAGTCACAAGATCATTAATATGTTACACTTATATCACAAAAACACACGTTTACAACACGAATGTCCGATTGTAGCATGATCACACGAAGATAGATGCACTTAAGGAAGTAAGATTATATCGGGTATGAGGAGGGTTATGGAGGTAGTACATTCAGGACTGAGCAAAGACACAAAGAACTTAGTAAGCTGGAATAGGAGTAACGTGTGACGCTGTACGAGCTCGGAAAATAATAAGAACCTTGAAACAGTTTCTACTCACCAGGGACATTGAGAAGTGCCACCTCACAAACATGTTGGAACAAAACCAACTGCAAAACTAAATCGTGATTACAATTTTATGCGAGTGTTATCAAGGTACTCATTTAAAATAGTAATGATCGTAGGCGAAGGTTGGTGCAACAAAACTGAAAGTCGTGTAGGGAAAGATACTTGAACTTTAAGTAATTTCTGCATCAAAATGGTCTGGTGATGTGCATATTGGGGGCAATGAAAGAACAGGTGGTCACTATCGCACTCAGATTCTCCACAGGAACAAGTTGGGTCGTTCGTAATGTGAAATCGAGTTAAATATACTGGGGTTAAGGCATGATTAAATCGTAGTCGGATGATATTAGTAATGTGACGTCGTGTATACGTACCAGTTGCAAACCACGGTAATGTGGGAATACTCGGTTGAAGTTGGTAGTAATATTGTCCTTTCGTATGAGCAGATAATCGCCATTGTGTGCACCATGTGTGTTGAGCTGCAGTTTTGATATTCGAAAAGAAGTCGGGAATCGGAATTTTGATTTGTAATATATTCGCGGTATCTGCACTAGCGTCTTTCGCTGCTATATCGGCCATATCGTTGTCTACGTGCCGATTATGCCCTTTAATCCATATTAGCGTTATAACAAAACCGGATGTTTCAAGTCGAAATAGGAGAGACTTGACTTCGTAGACATATGTATTTGTATGAGGGGCGAGTGAATGCAGAGCTTGTAAAACACTTTGGGAATCGCTGAATATATTTATTTTTTTGGATTGCAACTGTTGAGCATATACAAGGGCTTGGTATATGGCATATAATTCTGCTGTAAAAATAGTTAAATTATTAGGTAACGGATATTTAAAGCTGATGAGTAGTTGGGGGTCGTAAAATGCTGCTCCGACTCCGGTGTTGGATTTTGACCCATCGGTAAATAGGTGGTAATCTGGTGTAGTTATGGGACTTTTAAATTTCTTATGAGCATATAATGTGGGATAAGGTGCAGACATAGATTGGATTGATGCATCAGAAGGGGCAATGATAATAGAAGGACGGAATGTTTGAATATCATAGTGGTATGAATACGTATTAATACGTGGTGTACGAAATATAGTCTCAGTAAGATGGTGGATTTCAGCATAAGCCGTATATATGGCAGGATACCGATGATTGGGAGGAGGACGCTGTTGATAATATTCATAAAGTAATTGTAATTTAGGGACAATAAGGGAGTTCGTTCTACTAATTTGTTTAAGTAGGAATTTTTTGGAAAGTTTTATCCTGCGGATGTACAGTGGTTCTTCCGTAGTTTCGACTAATAAAGCGTTAGTAGGTGTTGTGCGGAGGGCACCCACACTGATACGTAGTGCTGAAAATTGGAGACGGTCCAACGCTAATAAACTGTGTTTAGAGGTTAAATCAATAATATGGGCGCTGTAATCAAGTATGGACCGAATGGTTGCATGATATAGCTGTAGTGCTGACAAAGGGTCAGCACCCCATGCACGTTTCGTTACCGTTCGTAAAATGGTGATATAACGATCAGATTTCCTAATCAGGTGTCGTATATGAGGTTGCCATGTGAGTTTTTGGTCGAAATATATTCCTAAATATAAGTGTTGTGAAACCAAGGGAATGTTATAGGTGTCAAAGTTAATAGGGGTTTTATCAAAGGTCCGTTTATGTGTAAAGATCATTGCTGCACATTTAGGTATAGAAAGGGAAAGTCCATGGGCCGTTAGCCACTGAAAGACTAAACTTAGAACCTGAGATATTTTGTTTCTACAAAAGTCAATGTGGGAGTCAGCACAATAAATAACAAAATCATCTGCGTAAGCTAGAATACGGGCGTGTGGTAGCACAAGAGATTCGAGCTCTTTCATGTAAAGGGCAAACAAAATTCCACTGAGTATTGATCCCTGTGGTAAACCTTGTGATGTGTAACGGCTATCGATTGTGTGTTGGTGAGATTTAATAGTTAACCGGCGGTTAGTAAATAGTTGATTTAAAATAGAAATGAATTGGAAAGGGATTCCAGCACTAAATAATTTCTCCCAGAGGATATGCAGTAATACAGCATCATAGGCACCTTTAATATCCAAAAAGACCGCTACGAGAGATTGTTTCCGCCATTTTGCTAGTAAGATGTCAAGTAAGAAAATAATGATAGGGTCTTGTGTACTGATGCCTCGTCTAAAGGCAAACTGGTACTTGGGTAATAGCGAGTGATATTCCAATACCCACGCCATACGTTTCATAAGGATTTTACAAAAAACTTTGCGTATACACGATCCCAGAACTATGCCTCGGAAATTATCAGGTTCAGTAGGTCGTTTTGTTGGTTTCAGGATGGGGGTGATGAAAAACTCGTTCCATGATTCTGGTACATGTAATGTCTCTAAAATACTATTATAATATTTGAGTAAGTAAATTTGAACATGGGGGGGTAAGGCCTTGAGCATTTGATAAGTAATTGCATCAGGTCCTGGTGAGGAGCTATTGACGGTACATAATACAGAGCGTAATTCATTATATGTAACTGGATTCAAAAGGGAAAGAAAAGAACAAGAGTTATTTTGTGAGGTGGGTAGAAAGAGTGGATTTACGGTAACAGGGGCAAGGGTGTATAAAAAATCTTCTAGAACTTGTCGCGGATAAGCAGAAGAGGTTTGGTATTGGAAAGTTCTCGTGATCATGCGGATCGCGTTCCAAAATTTCGTTGCTGGGAGCTGTGGAGTTAATTGAGAAATAAAAGATTGCCAAGCTTTTCGCTTTTTTGCATTAAAGACGAGTTTTGTTTTCGCAATATGGTTTCGCAATTGAAAATAATGCTGCTGCGTCATCGATTGGCGATATTGTTTGAATAATTGTTTGCGCTTGTGAATAAGATCATGACATTCTTTATCCCACCATTTTAGTTCGTATTGCTGTGGATGGGTCGTCACTTTTAATGGTCGACACGGATGAAACATGTTTAAATATTGGGTTAAATAAGGGAGTAAAAGGGAAAAGGAAAGAGGGGACTTATGTTTCTGCTGCAAGATATAATTGAGGTATGATTGGTAAGTAGAGACATTGAAGTTTTTATAAGATCGGACGTTACTTATACAGGAGGGTGGAAGAAATTGGGAATGTGGTGGGTGAACACCATAGGTGATGATAATGGGGAAATGATCACTAGTGTGCGTATCGGATAATGTATGCCAGGTGGTAATAGGGGCCATAGTGGTGTGGCAGAAAGTAAGGTCTACTGCGCTAGGTGGAGATCCAGGCGGAGTCAAACGGGTCGGAGAGCCGTCATTTTAGAGAAACAAATTCTGATGAGTTGAAATAGTAAGTAAGTTGGAACCTTTGATTGTATCTACCATACATCCCCATTCAGTATGGTGACAATTAAAATCTCCGAGAAGAAAAAGATGTGGAAATGTGCCAAATTGTTGGATAAAATGCGTCCATTGGTTCTGAGTGATGTAAATGTGGGGAGGGCAATAGATGTTGATGAAACAGGTGTTATGGTGTACTATTCCTACAGCATAAGTGTGCGGGATGATGTATTGTAAAGATAATTGTGTAACTGATAAGGAAGTATGTACACATGTGGCAACTCCATCAAAGCCGTTACCATCATGTCGGAGAACTTGATAACCTCGTAAACGAAAAGGGATATGCGGTTGAAACCACGTTTCTTGTAAACAGATAAAATGAGCTCGTGTTTCATTCAACAAAATTTGTAACTCATGTCTTTTAGAGGCGGCACTTCGACAATTCCATTGAAGTAAAGTGATCATGCTAGGATATTCATGATAGAGTCTCGTAGCTTGTATAAGACATGGTGAAGTTGAGGCTCGTGACCCATACTTTGAATTAACATTACCAGCAATTGCTGGATTTCTTGTTGTAAGCGTTCCTTGGAAGGAGGATAGTGTGTATCTTGAGGGGTTGCAGAGGGTGGCTGCCGAGCAGATGAGGGTGCACTGGGGGGATATGCTATTGATAGGGGTTGTTGCATGGCACTCGTGGATGGAATCGGATGTACTGGAACTGACGGTTCGTTTCGCAGAATGGCCATGTATCCTTGGCGATCGAAACCGGGTTCAGGTGTAGGAGGGGGAGATTGCATGATTACTTGGGTGAATTTGCGTTTACGCGGATTGGGAGTCGAAGGGGATGGGGGATTTGACGGTAGAGGAGGAAACTGAAGGTCTTGTTGCTCAGAATGATAAATGGGGAGGGCGATTCGGGCTTTGGCTTCGGGAAAGGATATGTGCTCAGTACTCATTAATTTTTTAATGGTGACCTGATATTTATGTTCTGGACAAATTGATGAACCTGTGACATGATTTTTTTTACAGTACGCACATTGCGTAAATTGCTCCGTACATGCTTGGGTTTCATGTTGTTGAGCACATTTCCCACAACGAGCAGTTTTCGCTTGACATTGTCGAATGGTGTGGCCATATCGCTGACATTTGCGGCAGCGAATCGGTGAAAAGATGTAGGGTTCTACTTCCATGTACACCTTATATAAGGCGACATGGGAGGGTAATGCCTGTGATCTGAAAACAATTTTTACTGAACCCGTAGGCAGGTATTGGGTTTCCCCATCTTGGACGGCACGGCGATTAAGTCGTTGCACACTTTTCACGGGTGCCTCGGATTCCAAGTACTTTAATATGTCGTCATTCGATAAACCCTTTTCAACGCCGCGAATAATGCCAACTCTTAACACTTGTGAGGATGGGATGTACGCTTTAATTTTGAGTGTTTCAAGCATGGGATTACTCAGAAATGCGTTTGCTTGAGAAGCCGTATGAAAGGTAACTTGCAGTCGATTACGTCCTTTACGTTGAATCGACTTGACATTGAGTTTGGTTTCATAAAAACGGCGACCAAGTGCCATAGGATGCAAATTGCCGATGTTGTTCTCGTTTAGGGATTCAACAAAGACAAAGAAAGGTCCGTGATGAAATCGATTATAATATTCCGGGGTAGGAGCCACTTGGGGCGTCTCGGCTTGGTTGTTAGATTGTTCAGAATTAGACCGGTCTACCACTTCGGTATTACTTCCCTGAACGGCAGACGCAGTGGACTGAGAATCTTGCTGTCTTGTCGTATTACTGGATGAGTTGGTTATGGGTTCTTCTTCCATAGGTACTACGATTTCACGCTCCACTCGTAAGGAAGTCCCATTTACCACTGACGTTCCTCCACTGTCGGTCTCCATTGCTTGGCACTCCCGCACCACACGCGAACAAACACACAAGAGATGACCACTACCTTGCACCACTAACTTGCACAAGTAGAGTAGTGTACCGTACCACTGTCACTGCGTGACTGAAATGGAAACAGTAAAGGAGTACATAACAGTGCAAACATCAAGTTATATTTCAAAGAATAGGAAAGGGGCAAACCATCTCAAGCGATGACGAGTCAAAGAAGTACAGATTGAAGCCACTTACAGCATGAATAAACAAATTGTTCCGAAGAAAGGAGTAATAATGCAAGAAAAGAACTCATAAAGAATAGTGAAAAGTCCCATTATAAAAAGGAAGACGAATATAATAAATATATAGCAAGCCATATATTTATTTCAACGTAGGGGAAGTTAATGTGCCGTTTCACAATTCTTTATAAGAGCTAGAGCAACAAAGATGGAGTCTCTGCGGTCAAAATCTCAGATAAAATACATTTAACGTCAGTACGGGCCAGATTATAAGTCTTTTCGTCAGTCGGTTACAGTAATAGCCGCGTTTAGAAGGCGCAGAAAAAAATGACAGATGGACATTATTTGAAACCATTATTCAAGAAAAAAAAAGATGCTCATCTTTTACTATCTAATCTGACTTCGGTGTATTAACAGGACGAAAAACTCAATTTTAAAGGAATTATTCAGCGGAGCGATATATTGGAGATTTGGAAACGAAGATTAGTTCCCGACTGCACTCTATTTGGCAGAGATCAAGATTTAAACGCCGCGCGAGAGATTTAATACGAGAAACAATAAGAGATAAGATATACTACTGTGGAACTACGTCACGCAGTGACGCAAGCCCTTGATGAAATTTGCCCGACACCGGTTAACATTGAAAGACACTTACGGACCAGTAAATTAAATGCATATAAGCTGATAAAGGACGGCGGAAAGAAATTTATTTTCGAATCAGAATATACTGAATATAAGTCTTAGACAATTCTGGACTATTTATTGATCTAACTGTTTTCCAGTAAAAAACTGTGCAATCTGAGCAACGCAAGAACTATAGTACTTGAAAAATGTCAGCAATGAGTCAAACATTCTATCATTGTTCTGTTCCATACGCACGAGTCTTCATCATGGGTCTGTAAGGAAGCAAGGCGATGCTGCTTGGATCCTGACGAGGCGAGACGATGTTGGCTATCCCGGATGACCAGTGAGCGATGATGAGAAGCCACGATGTACCCAACCACTGGTGGAGGAACCAGATGACCAGCTCATAGTCTCAGATGACCGGAGAGGAGGAAACGCCGAGACCATCTTGAGCAAAGTTAAGTCCAATGTCCAAGTCGTTTTCGTAAGTAAGAAGATATTGTTTTCTTTATTTTGCTTTGTAATATTTATTGGTGCGAACACAGTGCGTAAACAAACATCTAGCTAAATTCATTGGAAGTAGGTATTCATCTGTACGAAACGTCAATTCCATTTGTAGGCGTGGTCACCAAGTGATGTTCGTTCGTAATGTTTTCCAGAGACATGCGTGAAGAGATCGCTAAAATTATTATTATTATTATTACCAGTGATGTGTAAGAATGAAGTAGGCATTTATATCTGCGTGTCATAAACTTGAGCAACGTCAAATTGTACGAGATCATGCATAGGATTGGTGTTATGAAGGAATGGCAGTAGACTATTCCAAGTTACGTTAAATTTGGTACTATGACTGTAGTAAATAAAGTAGGCATTTTAGTAATGTCGCGGCACGTTCATGTGCAAGTTGAGGTAGTGAGTTACGTGATGAAGTGATAGTGTGGTTATATGAAATAAGTGTAATAAATAACGCGTCATGGATATGATATAGAGTTGTTGATGACGTATAATGGTTGTAGTTATTGTTTCTTCGAGAGAGAGTCATAGTTGCATGAAATAAGGTCTCGTGATTTCAAATGTTATAATGGAGAAGATCACTGATTTCTCGCCAATTCCACGCAATGATTTTAAGCCTACGCATTTTATCTAGCTCAGGACATGATCTCAGGACGTCGAGTGCAATGTTTCTTTATCCATATTAAGTTACTTGGAGAAGCAAATGTTTACTCTGGATAGTTTGGAGCCTTCACTGATCCGCTTAGGAAGATCTCGAGAACTCACTGAATAATTACACTTCTGTATGAATTTCAATCTATAGGCCGATCGCTGGTGACCTAGGGTTTCGAAGGAGAATCAATTTCTTTTAGCTGGAGATATTGTCATCCGACTAAGTAGATTTTCCATTGGTAGCATGTGTTGTTATAACCTTGTAGAACCAGAGTGATGACGTTTCTTGCCATTTCGTACGCACGTAGTTTATGTCAATAAGATAAGGTCATATTACCTTAAATTCATGAATTAAATCTTGTGAAGATGTTACTTATTGGATGATTACGACTTACAATGGACGTAGCTTAGCTCATGATGTGTAACATAAGGAAATATGAGTGTCTAAAAAGCAACTAAATAGGCAGAGAGCAGTATTTAAGACGTAAAACGTATATGTGTGTACTTGTCAGAATAACGCAAGAAGAGTTTAGAATATCCTCATTGATAGTCTTAAAGCTACGGACAGTCAATCAGTCAGTTGAATATTAAGTACTGTGATAGTTTTTTTTTTGGATAAATATCAAGTGTTAGTTAACATAATCTGATGCGATGTCCAAGGACGGTTGACTTAAACAAATAGAACTCCATTTCTTGACTGAAGAATGGCTCAGAAGGTCCACATGTGTTTCTTTATTTCTCAAATTAATACAACTAGAAGGACTATAAATAATAATTGATAGGAGTTTTCTTTTCTTTTATGAGGATGCATCCTATATTTTTAATGTAAATAATTTTCATGTTTTATTTTCTTGCCAAGAAGGCACTTGTAAATACTAGTAGCTGTATCCAATTTAATTTATTTAATCATCACCCAACTCGCTAGGTGAATTGAAAGAGAAGGATAGGGCAGTTTATTTTTAAGAATCTTCCCACATGTGTCATGTCATTTGCAATATTAATTGATGATTTCGGAGATGAATGAGTATTAAGAAAGGAAGCTATTTAAGCCGAGAAGACATTCAATCATTTTGGGAGAAGTGAAAAGACGTGATTTTTCCAATGTTATCGACGGATATGGATTACTAGGTCGACGATGAGTCAGTCAATACTAAGGCTACTTCATTAGTAAAATTTTGAACTAATTGCTTGAATATCTGATTTAATATTTAAATAAATTTTGAATTGTGAAACCTAAAAACTCTTTCTCTGTGTTCTTAGCATAAGGTTTAGTTGTAAGATTGTAGTAGTAACGATCGACGACGATTTTCTTAAGAATTAATGAGAATGGTACCTAGCTAAATACGAGTAAGAGACGTCTTTCTGCGTTAGTTAGGGAATACCGTTGTTTGACCTGGTTGTTTTTCCGTTGCGGAACTCACACCCGTTGAACTCAGTCACCCGATTTATTGAAGTTAGAGCTAGTCTGGATCTCTTGTGTCCTTGCCTGGACGCGGGAACGGCGCAAGTAGAAAATGTCGCCCATACGTGTGACAATTCGAGAAAGACACCGTGGTCAAGAACCGTTGGTCGCCATAGAAAATGGCGCCTCAACGTGATGCGAATGGAGGAAAACGCCATGGGAACTGTTGGTTGCAAACCAAACAGAATTTTCTTTTTGAGATACTCATGTTTATGAAAATTCAACAGAAAGTCGTCGTGGGAAGTCAAGAGAAAGAATACGACACAGAACTGTGAAGAGGTCGATTCCCATATGTAACAATAAGAATGAGGAAAACATCGGGAAACCTAGTAAGAAGATGACAGAGATGATAGTCGAATGACGGGTCTTCGGTGCAATAGTAGAGTAAAACGGGAGAATTTACTCAAGAAGTGGGTAAGACGAAGGAGATATTTTAGAAACTAATGGATGAGGAATTATTGATGGTAACAGCAGATTGATTGCATGGGAATGAAGATGTTGTACGGTAATTTCTTTACTGGACTGTTAGGCGTTATAATCTTATGGGATCGAAGTGGACACAGCAAGATATTAGACTGTGAGGACGAGTAGATGCCCAGTATAGATAATGGAATAGGAGAAAGAAGAAATGGATGATTGCTCTGAAGAGGATAGCAGCAAATGGCTGGTAGCAGTCAGAACTAGGAAAGAAGGATAGATCACTGCTAATATGTCAATTTAATTAGATGTAACTTAGATGTAAGAGATAGATTGTAAGAGGTTGTTTGAGTTATTTTCAGTTAAGAATTGGAGGCATAAGTACATGAACAAGTACCTCATATTTCCTAGTGTGATTGGGTCAACATCGTGAGCTGAATCAGATCCAAGTAGTGTAGCCTGCCTGTGTATTTGCTGAATATATATATTGTTGATTGGAGTAGTGGGAGAGACATTGTTGGAGAACTTGAGTTGTGGAGAATTTAGGTAAAACCATAGAGTTTATTAGGATTTTTAGAATTTAGAATACTAATTGAATATCAATATGACGACGTTAAGCCATTTGAAAGCTCAATTTGAGGAGTATCAAAGGGAACAACGAGAAGAACAAGAGCAGTATCGGAAAGACCAAGAAGAGAAACAAGAGAAATATCAAAAAGAGCAGGAAGAGAAAGAAAGAAGACAGAAAGAAGAGCGCCAGGGATTGTTGCAGGCTATAAAGGAAATGATGGAAGAAAACAGAAAGCGCGATGAAGAAGCTAAAAAAGAGAGATTAGAAGAGAATAGAAAGCGCGATGAAGAAGCTAGAAAGCGCGATGAAGAAGCTAGAAAGCGCGATGAAGAAGCTAAAAAGGAGAGATTAGAAGAGAACAGAAAGCGCGATGAAGACGCTAGAAAGCGCGAGGAAGAAGCTAAAAAGGAGAGATTAGAGGAGAACAGAAAGCGCGATGAAGAAGCTAGGAAGCGAGATGAAGAAGCTAGAATGCGTGATGAAAAACGCGAGGAAGAAGCTAGAAGACGCGACGAGGAAGCTAAGAAAGAGAGGCAGGAAGAGATGAGAAAGCAGGAAGAAACGTTGAAGAAGATGATGGAAGAAATGAATAAGAAGCAGATGGCAGAAATGGTTAAGAAGCAGGAAGAAGAGAGGAAGAGAGAGAAGCAAGAGCAAGAGGAACGATACCAAAGATTTAGGGAGAGACAGGAAGAAAGACATAGAGAAATGATGGAGGAAATAAGGAGAGGTCAGCAAGAACAAAAAGAAGAAATGAATAAATATCAGGAGAAGATGGAGGAGATGAAAGAAGAGATCAAGAACAATATAGATGAATGGAAAGCTGAAATTAGTGGAAGTATGGAGGAGAAGAACCGAGAGATGCGAGAAGAAATAAACGAAATTAGGAGAGAGATGACAGGAAACAATGACTATCTCCAATCTTTGAAGGAGAATGTAATAAAGGATTTATCGGATAATATGGAAAAGTTAAGCCTAGATTCCCAAGAAAAATGGAGATTATGTGAGGAAAGTATAGGAAAACTAGGTGAGGACGTGCTAACCACGAGTACAAGTCTGGAAAAGAAGTACGAACAGGCTGCAAACCAAATTGGAAGCAGAATAACGGAGATAAGAGAGGAAATAGAACAACATAAGGATGAATTAAACCAAAGAATAACGAAATCTGAAGAAGGGCTTAGACAAATGCAAGCTCAGTTACAAGAAATTCGAGAGGAAGGAACAGGAAAGACTGTTATGATGTCTAGTAGCGAGCGGAACAGAGGAGTGGAGTTTCAAATAAATGAAAGAGAAGTGACACCCATACCAGCCACACGTTCTAACCACAGTATGGGAGAGACAAATGTGGATAACGGAAACAGTGGTTATCCTACGATTATTAATGTCATAAAGACCTTCGATGATAGACCGAAGCACTTTAATAATTCCACCAGTATTTCGCCCAAACGTTTCCTTAGGGAAATGGAGGATTACTTCAAGGAACATGGCATCGCCGAGGAGAAGAAATTGAAAATAGTGGAAAAGCATTTAGATGCTAATCCAAGCTTATGGTTCCAAGCATTTAAATATACTTTCCATGAGTATAGTGACTTTAAAACGGCGTTCTTACAGAAATTTTGGAGTCCGGAGTTGCAGCAGAATTTACGCTTAGAGTTGTACTCTCGCAAGTATGCTACGAACGGTCAAACAGGGTTTAGTGATTATTTCGCTTTCCAGTTTCATCGTTTTCAAGACCTTGATTCGCCACCCAGTGAGCTTGAAGCGATCAAGACGATACAACGACAATTTCCTTCCGATATACAAAGGTTACTGGCTACTGCTAACCCAACAACGGCAGTGCAAATGGAAACGACACTCAGACAGATCGATATGACTACAGCACCACACCCTCAAAGAATGATTAGGAACGCTTACAGTGAAGAAACGGTTAATGTGCTCACACAGGAAAACGTTGATGGAAATACCCCTGAAGAAAGAGTAAAAATGAACAGGAAGAGACAATGGGGAAACCAGGAGAATGGAAGGAGAGATGAAGAAAAATGCTATTGCAGGAAAGGGTCCTACAACCAAGAAGCATATAGGGAAAATAGAGCATATAGACCCAACATGCGGTACAGGAACCCGTACAGAGAAAACAGAGGAAGAAATAATTTTAGAGGAAGATATGGTTACGGAAGAAGAAATACGAGAGCTGACCAAGGAAGGGAAACTTATAATCGGAGACCTACACGCGATGTAAATGAGGACCGAAACGAAAAGATCAAGTGGGAAAAAGCAATTAGAGAGCAGGACGTCAACGCTGATGTAGAGGGAGCGGAGAGTCTGGAGTTGCAAAGGTACAAAAGGAAGAAACAGGAAGAACAGATCCTCGATCCGAACGTGAGAGAATTCGAATGTAGAAGAGAAAGTGAAAAGATAACAAGCAAAAAAAAAAACGCCGATTTTGAATTAGAAGGTGAGGTTGAGAATATAAAGAACGCATTGGATTCCAAAATTTATAGTTATTTCATAACACAGGTGGATTCGTGGGAAATCGATTCGGAAGAACTGATGAAGGATTTGACAGTACATCACATAAAGAGAAAGTATGAATTGCCTATTATCGTAGCAAGAGTTGGAGAGATGAAAGTACGTTGTTTAGTTGATTCTGGGGCTAGCATCAGTGTGCTTTCGAAGGAATTATTCCAAGATATGAGTAGAAGAATGAAATTATTAACCATCCCAGTTTCGAAAATTAAAATAAGAGGGATAATTCCAGATAAAACAGTGGAATGCAATATACAAACATATTTGGAAATAAATATTGGAAACCGGCACTTTGAGCATCCATTCATAGTCATGAACAAGATTAAATATAATATTATACTAGGGATAGACTTCATGACGGTAACTGGAATGACGATCGATATGGAGAAACAAGAAATAAGGTTCCCTATATCTGACGAACACACCAGGGAAAACCAAGAACGGATTAAGATCAATGACAACATTAGGATCATAGATAACAAGGAGGTATCGGAAGAAGAGAACGTACCATCCGAAGAGCATCCGAACTTTCACTTAGAGGAAGGAGAGATATCTCTAGCGGACGAAAACATTGTTGCGAGCATAGAAAGGGTAATGGCTATGGAGGAGGAAGAAGACATGCCGAACATAGCGGAAGCAGTGGCGAATGCTAAAATTTCCACAGTCGAAAAATCAAAACTTCATGGAATCTTACAGGAATACTCGGATTTATTTAAGAATAAACCAGGACAGATTCCAAATTTTAAATATAAATTAATAGTGAACGATTGGACGCCCTATAAAGGCAAACTCTATGGAATTCCGGAGAAACACTTCCCAGAAGTGAAGAAGATCATAAAGGAAATGGAAGACGATGGCATTGTAATGAAGACATCAAGTCCGTATTTGAATCCCTTGGTAATTGTCGTAAAAAGCAACGGGAAACTCCGTTTGTGCCTTGACGCTCGTTTTTTGAACGGTCGATTGATTCCAGAGTATAATCAAACTCCAAAAATAAAGGATATTATTCAGAAATTCCGAGACATGAGGTATTTTTCAACCATGGACTTTACATCCTCATATCATCACATCGTTCTGGAGGAAAAATCCCGATTATTAACAGGATTTATGTTTGATAATCAGACATATGTCTACTGTCGTCTCCCATTCGGATTAAGAAATAGTTGTGCTGTTTTGGTGAGAGCATTAGACAGAAATTTAACGCCGGAAGTAAAGGAGTTTTTAACTTACTATGTGGACGATCTAATTCTGGCAACTAAAACATTTACGGAGCATTGTGACAAGCTCGAGAAGTTGTTTCGAAACTTAAGAGCCACGGGATTTAAGATCAACCTTTCAAAATCGAAATTCTGTCAAGAAGAGGTCCTATTCGTCGGTCACATGATAGACGGTACAGGAGTACGGCCTAACCCAGTTAAGATCCAAGCCATATGCGATTTTCCCCGACCGAAGCGTATAAAGCACGTCAGACAGTTTCTTGGGATGGCGCAGTTTTTCTCTAACCATTGTCAAGGATATACCCAGACCGCCGCGCCTTTGCAGGATTTGTTAAAGATCAACAACAGGTGGAAATGGGATGAAAAGGCGGAAAGAGCATTCCAAGAACTAAAGACCTTGTTAACAAAAAGCATTAAATTAGGCTATCCTAACTATGAAAAAGAATTTATAATACAGTCAGACGCATCTAATGTTGGCATCGGAGCTTGCTTATACCAAGAAGAAGAAGGAACACCTCCCAAAAGGATATATCTAGCATTCACTAGCCGAAAATTAAGGAGCCACGAGGTTAACTATACTACGACAGAACAGGAGCTATTAGCAATCATTTATGCCTTACAACAATGGAGAAAAACTATTTATGGATACCCAATAACGGTCAGATCAGACCATAAGGCCTTAACATTTGGACTGAAAGCTGCAATGACTAATGAGCGGATAACAAGGTGGATGTTGTACACGCAGCAGTTCCAGATAAAAATAGAGTATTGTAAGGGAAAGGAAAACATCCTTGCTGACGCCTTAAGTCGTAACCCTGTGGAGAAAGAGGAAGTAATTCATAGAATTGAATTGGTCCCGGACGATGAAGAAACATTAGAGAAACTACAGAACCTAGTACACTTGCAGCGTCAAGACGAAAGGTTGAAACAAATCATAGATAAATTGGAAGATAGAAATTGTGAAAGTGAAACAAAATTGAGAATTACGAAAATCTACAGCTTAGAGCAAGGCATACTAATGGCTAGATCAGGTAAAGGTCATAAGAGGATACGTATAGTACTACCTGCGATGTTATACAAGGAAGTAATCTGGCACATACACAGAATTACAGGTCACGGTGGCGTGGAAAAGGTAACACAAGTAATACTCGAAAAATTTACTTGGAAAGGTATTCGAAGAACGGTGAGGAATACCGTGAGAACATGCGACATATGCCAAAAGGTTAAACATGGCAGTGGTACAGTAAGACACGAACCTAGAGCTATACTACCTCATAAAGCTCGAGAACTATATGCTATAGATATCTTTGGTAGACTCCCAACTGCCAGAAGGGGACACAAGTACATAGTTGTAGTGATGGATGTGTTCTCTAAATATGTGTCGTTGCAACCAATTCAACGCGCCAACACAAAGCAGGTATTACAACGTCTAATCAAAAACACCTTACCTAACATGGGAAAGCCTGAGAAATTACTGTCAGACAGAGGGACACAATTTACGTCGCTTCAATTCAGAGAAACCATGGAGGAGTTAGGAATTAAACACATTCTTTGCTCGGTGAGACATCCAGCGTCCAATCCTGTTGAAAGATGCATGAAAGAAATAGCGAAATTCTGTCGAATCTATTGTCCAAACCAACACTGGAAGTGGTTAGAGGTAGTAGGAATAATAGAAGACAGCATGAATAACACAATACATGAATCCAGCGGACAGATACCTAAAATCATTCATCATAGTATTAAACCTGAAAGACCTTGGGACGCAATTGTTCACCTACCTGCTGAACCTGACTTAGATATCGACGAAATTAACAAACTGGTTCGCGAGAGGCTGTACAGACAAGCACAGAGAAGGTTAAGGAGGGTACAGCATAAGAAATTCAAACCTGAGTTGAAGAAAGGCGACCTGGTATTAATAAAGAAACCCGCAATTTCCAGTGTAACGAACAAAGTCTTTGCGAAATTCCTACATTTATTTGAAGGACCATTTAGGATTAACCGTTCATTCAGAAATAATGCATACGAAATTCACGACTTAAATGGAAACAGTCTTCTTGTCTTGTCTTGCGGATATTTATTTGGGATTCAACACTTTTTCCCAGTCACAAGATCATTAATATGTTACACTTATATCACAAAAACACACGTTTACAACACGAATGTCCGATTGTAGCATGATCACACGAAGATAGATGCACTTAAGGAAGTAAGATTATATCGGGTATGAGGAGGGTTATGGAGGTAGTACATTCAGGACTGAGCAAAGACACAAAGAACTTAGTAAGCTGGAATAGGAGTAACGTGTGACGCTGTACGAGCTCGGAAAATAATAAGAACCTTGAAACAGTTTCTACTCACCAGGGACATTGAGAAGTGCCACCTCACAAACATGTTGGAACAAAACCAACTGCAAAACTAAATCGTGATTACAATTTTATGCGAGTGTTATCAAGGTACTCATTTAAAATAGTAATGATCGTAGGCGAAGGTTGGTGCAACAAAACTGAAAGTCGTGTAGGGAAAGATACTTGAACTTTAAGTAATTTCTGCATCAAAATGGTCTGGTGATGTGCATATTGGGGGCAATGAAAGAACAGGTGGTCACTATCGCACTCAGATTCTCCACAGGAACAAGTTGGGTCGTTCGTAATGTGAAATCGAGTTAAATATACTGGGGTTAAGGCATGATTAAATCGTAGTCGGATGATATTAGTAATGTGACGTCGTGTATACGTACCAGTTGCAAACCACGGTAATGTGGGAATACTCGGTTGAAGTTGGTAGTAATATTGTCCTTTCGTATGAGCAGATAATCGCCATTGTGTGCACCATGTGTGTTGAGCTGCAGTTTTGATATTCGAAAAGAAGTCGGGAATCGGAATTTTGATTTGTAATATATTCGCGGTATCTGCACTAGCGTCTTTCGCTGCTATATCGGCCATATCGTTGTCTACGTGCCGATTATGCCCTTTAATCCATATTAGCGTTATAACAAAACCGGATGTTTCAAGTCGAAATAGGAGAGACTTGACTTCGTAGACATATGTATTTGTATGAGGGGCGAGTGAATGCAGAGCTTGTAAAACACTTTGGGAATCGCTGAATATATTTATTTTTTTGGATTGCAACTGTTGAGCATATACAAGGGCTTGGTATATGGCATATAATTCTGCTGTAAAAATAGTTAAATTATTAGGTAACGGATATTTAAAGCTGATGAGTAGTTGGGGGTCGTAAAATGCTGCTCCGACTCCGGTGTTGGATTTTGACCCATCGGTAAATAGGTGGTAATCTGGTGTAGTTATGGGCCTTTTAAATTTCTTATGAGCATATAATGTGGGATAAGGTGCAGACATAGATTGGATTGATGCATCAGAAGGGGCAATGATAATAGAAGGACGGAATGTTTGAATATCATAGTGGTATGAATACGTATTAATACGTGGTGTACGAAATATAGTCTCAGTAAGATGGTGGATTTCAGCATAAGCCGTATATATGGCAGGATACCGATGATTGGGAGGAGGACGCTGTTGATAATATTCATAAAGTAATTGTAATTTAGGGACAATAAGGGAGTTCGTTCTACTAATTTGTTTAAGTAGGAATTTTTTGGAAAGTTTTATCCTGCGGATGTACAGTGGTTCTTCCGTAGTTTCGACTAATAAAGCGTTAGTAGGTGTTGTGCGGAGGGCACCCACACTGATACGTAGTGCTGAAAATTGGAGACGGTCCAACGCTAATAAACTGTGTTTAGAGGTTAAATCAATAATATGGGCGCTGTAATCAAGTATGGACCGAATGGTTGCATGATATAGCTGTAGTGCTGACAAAGGGTCAGCACCCCATGCACGTTTCGTTACCGTTCGTAAAATGGTGATATAACGATCAGATTTCCTAATCAGGTGTCGTATATGAGGTTGCCATGTGAGTTTTTGGTCGAAATATATTCCTAAATATAAGTGTTGTGAAACCAAGGGAATGTTATAGGTGTCAAAGTTAATAGGGGTTTTATCAAAGGTCCGTTTATGTGTAAAGATCATTGCTGCACATTTAGGTATAGAAAGGGAAAGTCCATGGGCCGTTAGCCACTGAAAGACTAAACTTAGAACCTGAGATATTTTGTTTCTACAAAAGTCAATGTGGGAGTCAGCACAATAAATAACAAAATCATCTGCGTAAGCTAGAATACGGGCGTGTGGTAGCACAAGAGATTCGAGCTCTTTCATGTAAAGGGCAAACAAAATTCCACTGAGTATTGATCCCTGTGGTAAACCTTGTGATGTGTAACGGCTATCGATTGTGTGTTGGTGAGATTTAATAGTTAACCGGCGGTTAGTAAATAGTTGATTTAAAATAGAAATGAATTGGAAAGGGATTCCAGCACTAAATAATTTCTCCCAGAGGATATGCAGTAATACAGCATCATAGGCACCTTTAATATCCAAAAAGACCGCTACGAGAGATTGTTTCCGCCATTTTGCTAGTAAGATGTCAAGTAAGAAAATAATGATAGGGTCTTGTGTACTGATGCCTCGTCTAAAGGCAAACTGGTACTTGGGTAATAGCGAGTGATATTCCAATACCCACGCCATACGTTTCATAAGGATTTTACAAAAAACTTTGCGTATACACGATCCCAGAACTATGCCTCGGAAATTATCAGGTTCAGTAGGTCGTTTTGTTGGTTTCAGGATGGGGGTGATGAAAAACTCGTTCCATGATTCTGGTACATGTAATGTCTCTAAAATACTATTATAATATTTGAGTAAGTAAATTTGAACATGGGGGGGTAAGGCCTTGAGCATTTGATAAGTAATTGCATCAGGTCCTGGTGAGGAGCTATTGACGGTACATAATACAGAGCGTAATTCATTATATGTAACTGGATTCAAAAGGGAAAGAAAAGAACAAGAGTTATTTTGTGAGGTGGGTAGAAAGAGTGGATTTACGGTAACAGGGGCAAGGGTGTATAAAAAATCTTCTAGAACTTGTCGCGGATAAGCAGAAGAGGTTTGGTATTGGAAAGTTCTCGTGATCATGCGGATCGCGTTCCAAAATTTCGTTGCTGGGAGCTGTGGAGTTAATTGAGAAATAAAAGATTGCCAAGCTTTTCGCTTTTTTGCATTAAAGACGAGTTTTGTTTTCGCAATATGGTTTCGCAATTGAAAATAATGCTGCTGCGTCATCGATTGGCGATATTGTTTGAATAATTGTTTGCGCTTGTGAATAAGATCATGACATTCTTTATCCCACCATTTTAGTTCGTATTGCTGTGGATGGGTCGTCACTTTTAATGGTCGACACGGATGAAACATGTTTAAATATTGGGTTAAATAAGGGAGTAAAAGGGAAAAGGAAAGAGGGGACTTATGTTTCTGCTGCAAGATATAATTGAGGTATGATTGGTAAGTAGAGACATTGAAGTTTTTATAAGATCGGACGTTACTTATACAGGAGGGTGGAAGAAATTGGGAATGTGGTGGGTGAACACCATAGGTGATGATAATGGGGAAATGATCACTAGTGTGCGTATCGGATAATGTATGCCAGGTGGTAATAGGGGCCATAGTGGTGTGGCAGAAAGTAAGGTCTACTGCGCTAGGTGGAGATCCAGGCGGAGTCAAACGGGTCGGAGAGCCGTCATTTTAGAGAAACAAATTCTGATGAGTTGAAATAGTAAGTAAGTTGGAACCTTTGATTGTATCTACCATACATCCCCATTCAGTATGGTGACAATTAAAATCTCCGAGAAGAAAAAGATGTGGAAATGTGCCAAATTGTTGGATAAAATGCGTCCATTGGTTCTGAGTGATGTAAATGTGGGGAGGGCAATAGATGTTGATGAAACAGGTGTTATGGTGTACTATTCCTACAGCATAAGTGTGCGGGATGATGTATTGTAAAGATAATTGTGTAACTGATAAGGAAGTATGTACACATGTGGCAACTCCATCAAAGCCGTTACCATCATGTCGGAGAACTTGATAACCTCGTAAACGAAAAGGGATATGCGGTTGAAACCACGTTTCTTGTAAACAGATAAAATGAGCTCGTGTTTCATTCAACAAAATTTGTAACTCATGTCTTTTAGAGGCGGCACTTCGACAATTCCATTGAAGTAAAGTGATCATGCTAGGATATTCATGATAGAGTCTCGTAGCTTGTATAAGACATGGTGAAGTTGAGGCTCGTGACCCATACTTTGAATTAACATTACCAGCAATTGCTGGATTTCTTGTTGTAAGCGTTCCTTGGAAGGAGGATAGTGTGTATCTTGAGGGGTTGCAGAGGGTGGCTGCCGAGCAGATGAGGGTGCACTGGGGGGATATGCTATTGATAGGGGTTGTTGCATGGCACTCGTGGATGGAATCGGATGTACTGGAACTGACGGTTCGTTTCGCAGAATGGCCATGTATCCTTGGCGATCGAAACCGGGTTCAGGTGTAGGAGGGGGAGATTGCATGATTACTTGGGTGAATTTGCGTTTACGCGGATTGGGAGTCGAAGGGGATGGGGGATTTGACGGTAGAGGAGGAAACTGAAGGTCTTGTTGCTCAGAATGATAAATGGGGAGGGCGATTCGGGCTTTGGCTTCGGGAAAGGATATGTGCTCAGTACTCATTAATTTTTTAATGGTGACCTGATATTTATGTTCTGGACAAATTGATGAACCTGTGACATGATTTTTTTTACAGTACGCACATTGCGTAAATTGCTCCGTACATGCTTGGGTTTCATGTTGTTGAGCACATTTCCCACAACGAGCAGTTTTCGCTTGACATTGTCGAATGGTGTGGCCATATCGCTGACATTTGCGGCAGCGAATCGGTGAAAAGATGTAGGGTTCTACTTCCATGTACACCTTATATAAGGCGACATGGGAGGGTAATGCCTGTGATCTGAAAACAATTTTTACTGAACCCGTAGGCAGGTATTGGGTTTCCCCATCTTGGACGGCACGGCGATTAAGTCGTTGCACACTTTTCACGGGTGCCTCGGATTCCAAGTACTTTAATATGTCGTCATTCGATAAACCCTTTTCAACGCCGCGAATAATGCCAACTCTTAACACTTGTGAGGATGGGATGTACGCTTTAATTTTGAGTGTTTCAAGCATGGGATTACTCAGAAATGCGTTTGCTTGAGAAGCCGTATGAAAGGTAACTTGCAGTCGATTACGTCCTTTACGTTGAATCGACTTGACATTGAGTTTGGTTTCATAAAAACGGCGACCAAGTGCCATAGGATGCAAATTGCCGATGTTGTTCTCGTTTAGGGATTCAACAAAGACAAAGAAAGGTCCGTGATGAAATCGATTATAATATTCCGGGGTAGGAGCCACTTGGGGCGTCTCGGCTTGGTTGTTAGATTGTTCAGAATTAGACCGGTCTACCACTTCGGTATTACTTCCCTGAACGGCAGACGCAGTGGACTGAGAATCTTGCTGTCTTGTCGTATTACTGGATGAGTTGGTTATGGGTTCTTCTTCCATAGGTACTACGATTTCACGCTCCACTCGTAAGGAAGTCCCATTTACCACTGACGTTCCTCCACTGTCGGTCTCCATTGCTTGGCACTCCCGCACCACACGCGAACAAACACACAAGAGATGACCACTACCTTGCACCACTAACTTGCACAAGTAGAGTAGTGTACCGTACCACTGTCACTGCGTGACTGAAATGGAAACAGTAAAGGAGTACATAACAGTGCAAACATCAAGTTATATTTCAAAGAATAGGAAAGGGGCAAACCATCTCAAGCGATGACGAGTCAAAGAAGTACAGATTGAAGCCACTTACAGCATGAATAAACAAATTGTTCCGAAGAAAGGAGTAATAATGCAAGAAAAGAACTCATAAAGAATAGTGAAAAGTCCCATTATAAAAAGGAAGACGAATATAATAAATATATAGCAAGCCATATATTTATTTCAACGTAGGGGAAGTTAATGTGCCGTTTCACAATTCTTTATAAGAGCTAGAGCAACAAAGATGGAGTCTCTGCGGTCAAAATCTCAGATAAAATACATTTAACGTCAGTACGGGCCAGATTATAAGTCTTTTCGTCAGTCGGTTACAGTAATAGCCGCGTTTAGAAGGCGCAGAAAAAAATGACAGATGGACATTATTTGAAACCATTATTCAAGAAAAAAAAAGATGCTCATCTTTTACTATCTAATCTGACTTCGGTGTATTAACAGGACGAAAAACTCAATTTTAAAGGAATTATTCAGCGGAGCGATATATTGGAGATTTGGAAACGAAGATTAGTTCCCGACTGCACTCTATTTGGCAGAGATCAAGATTTAAACGCCGCGCGAGAGATTTAATACGAGAAACAATAAGAGATAAGATATACTACTGTGGAACTACGTCACGCAGTGACGCAAGCCCTTGATGAAATTTGCCCGACACCGGTTAACATTGAAAGACACTTACGGACCAGTAAATTAAATGCATATAAGCTGATAAAGGACGGCGGAAAGAAATTTATTTTCGAATCAGAATATACTGAATATAAGTCTTAGACAATTCTGGACTATTTATTGATCTAACTGTTTTCCAGTAAAAAACTGTGCAATCTGAGCAACGCAAGAACTATAGTACTTGAAAAATGTCAGCAATGAGTCAAACATTCTATCATTGTTCTGTTCCATACGCACGAGTCTTCATCATGGGTCTGTAAGGAAGCAAGGCGATGCTGCTTGGATCCTGACGAGGCGAGACGATGTTGGCTATCCCGGATGACCAGTGAGCGATGATGAGAAGCCACGATGTACCCAACCACTGGTGGAGGAACCAGATGACCAGCTCATAGTCTCAGATGACCGGAGAGGAGGAAACGCCGAGACCATCTTGAGCAAAGTTAAGTCCAATGTCCAAGTCGTTTTCGTAAGTAAGAAGATATTGTTTTCTTTATTTTGCTTTGTAATATTTATTGGTGCGAACACAGTGCGTAAACAAACATCTAGCTAAATTCATTGGAAGTAGGTATTCATCTGTACGAAACGTCAATTCCATTTGTAGGCGTGGTCACCAAGTGATGTTCGTTCGTAATGTTTTCCAGAGACATGCGTGAAGAGATCGCTAAAATTATTATTATTATTATTACCAGTGATGTGTAAGAATGAAGTAGGCATTTATATCTGCGTGTCATAAACTTGAGCAACGTCAAATTGTACGAGATCATGCATAGGATTGGTGTTATGAAGGAATGGCAGTAGACTATTCCAAGTTACGTTAAATTTGGTACTATGACTGTAGTAAATAAAGTAGGCATTTTAGTAATGTCGCGGCACGTTCATGTGCAAGTTGAGGTAGTGAGTTACGTGATGAAGTGATAGTGTGGTTATATGAAATAAGTGTAATAAATAACGCGTCATGGATATGATATAGAGTTGTTGATGACGTATAATGGTTGTAGTTATTGTTTCTTCGAGAGAGAGTCATAGTTGCATGAAATAAGGTCTCGTGATTTCAAATGTTATAATGGAGAAGATCACTGATTTCTCGCCAATTCCACGCAATGATTTTAAGCCTACGCATTTTATCTAGCTCAGGACATGATCTCAGGACGTCGAGTGCAATGTTTCTTTATCCATATTAAGTTACTTGGAGAAGCAAATGTTTACTCTGGATAGTTTGGAGCCTTCACTGATCCGCTTAGGAAGATCTCGAGAACTCACTGAATAATTACACTTCTGTATGAATTTCAATCTATAGGCCGATCGCTGGTGACCTAGGGTTTCGAAGGAGAATCAATTTCTTTTAGCTGGAGATATTGTCATCCGACTAAGTAGATTTTCCATTGGTAGCATGTGTTGTTATAACCTTGTAGAACCAGAGTGATGACGTTTCTTGCCATTTCGTACGCACGTAGTTTATGTCAATAAGATAAGGTCATATTACCTTAAATTCATGAATTAAATCTTGTGAAGATGTTACTTATTGGATGATTACGACTTACAATGGACGTAGCTTAGCTCATGATGTGTAACATAAGGAAATATGAGTGTCTAAAAAGCAACTAAATAGGCAGAGAGCAGTATTTAAGACGTAAAACGTATATGTGTGTACTTGTCAGAATAACGCAAGAAGAGTTTAGAATATCCTCATTGATAGTCTTAAAGCTACGGACAGTCAATCAGTCAGTTGAATATTAAGTACTGTGATAGTTTTTTTTTTGGATAAATATCAAGTGTTAGTTAACATAATCTGATGCGATGTCCAAGGACGGTTGACTTAAACAAATAGAACTCCATTTCTTGACTGAAGAATGGCTCAGAAGGTCCACATGTGTTTCTTTATTTCTCAAATTAATACAACTAGAAGGACTATAAATAATAATTGATAGGAGTTTTCTTTTCTTTTATGAGGATGCATCCTATATTTTTAATGTAAATAATTTTCATGTTTTATTTTCTTGCCAAGAAGGCACTTGTAAATACTAGTAGCTGTATCCAATTTAATTTATTTAATCATCACCCAACTCGCTAGGTGAATTGAAAGAGAAGGATAGGGCAGTTTATTTTTAAGAATCTTCCCACATGTGTCATGTCATTTGCAATATTAATTGATGATTTCGGAGATGAATGAGTATTAAGAAAGGAAGCTATTTAAGCCGAGAAGACATTCAATCATTTTGGGAGAAGTGAAAAGACGTGATTTTTCCAATGTTATCGACGGATATGGATTACTAGGTCGACGATGAGTCAGTCAATACTAAGGCTACTTCATTAGTAAAATTTTGAACTAATTGCTTGAATATCTGATTTAATATTTAAATAAATTTTGAATTGTGAAACCTAAAAACTCTTTCTCTGTGTTCTTAGCATAAGGTTTAGTTGTAAGATTGTAGTAGTAACGATCGACGACGATTTTCTTAAGAATTAATGAGAATGGTACCTAGCTAAATACGAGTAAGAGACGTCTTTCTGCGTTAGTTAGGGAATACCGTTGTTTGACCTGGTTGTTTTTCCGTTGCGGAACTCACACCCGTTGAACTCAGTCACCCGATTTATTGAAGTTAGAGCTAGTCTGGATCTCTTGTGTCCTTGCCTGGACGCGGGAACGGCGCATACATATATACGTATTTCATGTACAAATTAACCATAAAATATAATTTAATACCCCAGTCTTTTACCCTATAAAGGGTTAAGGAGGTAACGAGTGTAAGTAAAAGATTTGTCTTTCCACACCTCGATGGGCCAGATATAATACATCGAAGAGTAAAAGGAAACAACGTTCCATGACGTCTTTTTGTAGTTGTACTAGAACTAGGTAAGAGATGTGGCACGATGTCACTAACAGGTGGTGTGTCTTGTTGCTTTATAATCTTCATGGTAACTGAATAACAAAGTAGGCAGTAGTAATATATATATATATATATATATATATCAAACGAAACAACAAGGAACTATCAGTTCATAATTTGCTCTTCACGAGTAAAGTCGTGTACAGAATGGTGAAACAACGATATTCAAACGAAATGAAGAAGAAAACTAAAACTGTTGGATGGAAAGATGCTGTAAAGGCTGCACGAAAAGCTATTCGTGGGGAATACAATCCGCGCAGCGAGAATTTCGCCAAAGAGCAGAGCAATGTTTTGTAAACGTGCACGAATTATTCCTGTACCAAAACGAGGAGGATTTCTTCCTGCGCTATTTGCTGAACGAGCGGTTTTGGGGTCTTCGCTAGGTAGTGCTAGTGCTGTGGCAAGTACTGGCAAGGCTGTAGAAGAAGCGAAGCAACATTATTTTAATATAATAGAATCCACATTTTCAATACACAACTGTTGCACATAGGTTATGTTACAACATTTTAATTATAATGGTACCGGTTTCGACACTTATACAATGTCATCATCAGCAGAGATAAAACCAAGCAAGTGAATAGGTTTGCATAATAGCAACAAGACACACAGACTAAATAAATTTCGTAAATTGTCACATTTAAAATAGTTCATGTAAAATGTCTACAGATAGCTACGCGTTAACGGCGTATTAGTCTTGTACATTGGCTGGAGTGCTTTCTGTGAATTTATGCTTTGATATGATAACAATTTTGTGAACACGTTAAAATCTTGTTCATAGTACGGTACTGAGGAATAGTCCGGTCACTGCTGGTGGCATGGTCTTCTTAATTTGAAGTTGTGCTCTGGGTATTAGAATGTACATGTAGGTCCTATTGTAGTGTGTAGGACCGAGGTTTCTCGGTTCAGTCGGAACGTAAGTCCTAAAGAAAACAGAGAGCGGATTTGAGTCTGGAGTTCTGTAGAGGTTAAGTCAAATGAAGCATGCATAAAGAGAATCAAAGAATGGAGACTCACCTTGCTGCAGCGTGCCGGGAAGCTTATAGTGTGGAGAGGAGTTGGCGAATGAAGCAGGTTTGCGAGTACAGGTGGTTAGGGGGGGGGGGGAGGAGAGGAAGGGATGGGCTTGGAGAGGAAACGCCTACGGGGAAGGTGTTCGGGGTGGGTCTAGAGGGCTATGTGGTGGGAACGTGTGGCAAGGTAAGGTGTTATGTAATGCGTGGAAGATCGAACGCTTTTTCGTGAACTTAACATGTTTAAAAACCGTAATAAGGAAGTTGTAAAGAATATTGGATTTCTCAGAAATTTATTAGGGTTAAAAATTAGGGTTTAAAACGTCCTGGACGTCACCAAAAATTGCTTTGTACACCTTGATTAGTTTTTTAACCCTAATTTAAACTTAAATGAAATTTTTGAGAAATCCAATATTCTTTACGACTTCCTTATTACGGTTTTTAAACATGTTAAGTTCACGAAAAAGCGTTCGATCTTCCACGCATTACATAACACCTTACCTTGCCACACGTTCCCACCACATAGCCCTCCAGACCCACCCCGAACACCTCCCCCGTAGGCGTTTCCTCTCCAAGCCCCTCCCTTCCTGTCCTCCCCTCCCCTAACCACCTGTACTCGCAAACCTGCTTCATTCGCCAATTCCACTCCACACTATAAGCTTCCCGGCACGCTGCAGCAAGGCGAGTTTCCATTCTTTGATTCTCTATATCCATGCTTCATTTGACTTAACCTCTACAGAACTCCAGACTCAAATCCGCTCTCTGTTTTCTTTAGGACTTACGTTCCGACTGAACCGAGAAACCTCGGTCCTACACACTACAATAGGACCTACATGTACATTCTAATACCCAGAGCACAACTTCAAATTAAGAAGACCATGCCACCAGCAGTGACCGGACTATTCCTCAGTACCGTATTATGAACAAGATTTTAACGTGTTCACAAAATTGTTATCATATCAAAGCATAAATTCACAGAAAGCACTCCAGCCAATGTACAAGACTAATACGCCGTTAACGCGTAGCTATCTGTAGACATTTTACATGAACTATTTTAAATGTGACAATTTACGAATTTTATTTAGTCGGTGTGTCTTGTTGCTATATGCAAACCTATTCACTTGCTTGGTTTTATCTATGGCTGATGATGACATTGTATACGTGTCAAAACCGGTACCATTATAATTAAAATGTTGTAACATAACCTATGTGCAGCAGTTGTGTATTGAAAAGGTGGACGAACACAGGGCCCTAATGAGAGTTTCCATCATTGCATTTGGGAACATGTGTCAAAAAGCGTATTTGTAGGTCTTCCTACCCTAAAACTTGGTGTATTGGATGCAGTTATCTGCTTCAATGAAGGTGCTGCATCCATATGTAAAGTACTGGAGTCTTTAGGAATCTCTCCAGGGGAAAATATGGCCTCAGCATTAGCTGCAATTGATCGTCGTAGGGTAACTGACGCTGAGAGGGCTGTATTTGAAAGCTATAAAGAAGCCAGAACAAAGAGGAGGAATAGGAATATACAGCAGGATGATGAGAGTGCCCTAAATCATGAGTAATATGGAGCTGGAATGGATGAAAACTGTATGGGGTGGTCACAAATTTCATTTTTTTTCTTTGAATGGCTCTCCTGAAAAATTGCATTTTTTGAGAATATTAATTTTACTATCTCAGTAACCGTTAATGATAGACCACTGACATTTGGCACACATTTTTAGTGTGCTGTTGTCTGAAAAGTAGACTACAATCATGAACGTAGCTCTTTATTTATGAAAAATAGACCATAAAATATTCAACAAAATTTATGAAAATATTAATAACCATTTTAGAACTTTTCCCACAAAAGAACCGTCTTACCAAATATTATGATTGTAGTCAACTTTGTAGCTACATGATGTAGGTAGCACCTGTAAAAATATCATTCATATCACACAAGTAGTTTCCGAGTTTACCCTTCCGACAACTCGGAGAGCGATTTTGCAGTCTTAAAATATCACAAGAAATAAACTCTCATAAAAAATTAACAATGAACTTTAACCAACAATTAATGATATAACAACAATTTACAATATTCATTAATTGCACATAATAATATTTGTCCACATAGAACAAGTGTATCTGGTCAAATTATGATCGCAAATATAGTGATTCCGCACTATTTTACTAGGGTCTTCACAGGCACGTGCCCTTAATGAAAATATCTTCAACATCATTGTAAGTGCTTGAATTTTGTAAAAAATCCGTATTGATATTTATAAAAGAAATTATTATTATCTAGAAATTTCAATAATCTATCTTTAATTATAAGCTCCAAAATTTTTAGCAGAATAGGAATGATAGCGATAGGCCTATAATTATTAATTTCAGTTGTGACCCCTCCTTTACAGATAGGTAAGACCTTAACTATTTTAAGTCTTTTAGGGACTTTACCCTCTTGTATAGAATTATTGATTAATTTAGTTATATGAAGAATTAAATGATATGCCAATTTCTTAATTGTATTGTTGCTAATACCATAGCAGTCCTTACTACTTCTATTTTTTTAATTTACCTATTATATTAGCAACTTCATTTTCATTGGTTGGACTCAAAAACAAAGATTTACTCGATCACTCCCTAAATTAGGAGGATCATTAAATTGGATATTGCTGAGCATATATTTCGCTATACTAGTAAAATATTCATTGAATGTTGTAGAAATTTATTTTGGATTTGTAACTATTTTATCATGTATTCTCAAATGAATATCCTTGCTTTTGTTAGTATTTCCTGTTAATATCTCATTTATCACTTTCCACTGATTACTTGTGTTCCTTAAATTATTAATATAGTATGAGTTCTCTAATTCTCTCTTAAGTTTGGTAACCCTATTACACACCAATGTGTAATCTACCCTCAATTGTTGTGATACATAACCACATCCCATTTTTAATCTAATTTGTTGCCTCTTAATTTTATTGTAAAATTTATTTTTCTGGTTAATAAGATCTAAAAGTTCAGGAGTTATCCATGGGCAAAAACGTCTTCTTTTAATATTTTATTGCCTATTGTTTTGATTTGTAGCCTCTGTACTAGCTTTTGTTACATACTCAACAATTGTGTTAACTATGGTATCACAACAATCGTCTTCCGTAATGGTTAATGGATTTTTGGACATATACTTATCCACTTTATTAATATAAGTTTTCTTAAATGTAATGAGTTTTCTAGTTATGTTAGTCTTGGGTAATATCTCTAAGTCACAAACCAACATGTTATGGTCACTAAAGTCGTGGAAGATGTTATATAAATTACATTTACAAGGTTTATTTATATATACATGGTCTATGAGAGATTTACAGTTATTGGTGATTCTAGTGGGAAAAATTGTATTACAAGCATTCTGATTAAAGCTGTCACAGAGGTTCTTTGGATCTTTACTAAGTGGGGTCTGCTCTAATTTATCAATATTAAAATCACCCATAGTAATACATAGTTGTTTGGTATGTTTATTCCACACGTCTTCTAATAACGTTATGAAATCTTTAGAATATTGTACATGGGGGTTATAACATGCTACAACTTTGAGACCAAGTACCGGTACTTCAAGTAATAGTAAGTTAAATGGAATATCAAGACTATTGATAGACAAGATTTCTATTGCTTTATAAGGCTCTTTGATATAAATAACTATTCCACCTCCTCTTTTACGGGTTCGAGAACAGAAATAAGCATCATATCCCTGTAAGTTGTAATATTTCTCTTCATCCGGGAATAACCATGTTTCAACAATTATTATAATGTCTGGAAATTGTAAATCATGAATTAATATAGAAAAATCACTCCATTTCTAACGAATACTTTGGGCATATGCATAAAATATTCGTACGTTATTTCCTCTTGCCACTAGCTCACGTAAACTTACTAACTGAAGGTCAATAGCATCCATATTTTAATGAAAATTTGAACAGGCAACTGACACTTGTATTAAAATCAATGCTCTCCTTTAATTTAATGATTACTTTGTCCACAAGCCGATCTAACAGACTGTTCAAGAAAGTTGAGTTAGAGAGAACAGCGTTCACGGCAGAGATGAGATCAGAGGTTATGTTGGTATCATTTTCCTCCGCTAGGGTGCGCATAACTTCACTCCCGCTTATCTTTGTGTTCCTTGACTTATTGCCACCACCTTTCTTGTTGGTATTGGATTTCTGTGACATTCTAACCTTAATTGAGCCAGCTGAAGCAATTAAATCTCAGTATTTTAATAAAGACGAGCTGTTCCAATATAAATAATAACTTATTTTCAGCGATCACTCACCAATGTTTATGGTATCACGCTATCTTGCCGCCAAAACTTTATCAGACACACACTATATACTGGAAACTGTGGAAACACTTACATATCGTTCTTACTCTGACGTCATGTTGCACTAACGAGCCGCAGCAGCGCGCTGTGTGTCGCGAACGTGGGCACAGCTGAGAAAATGGACAGACACTGCCCACACGTCTGTTAGGCAGGTCGCTGTGGTGTCTCGTCTAGTATAGTGTGAATAGCGGCCAAATGCAATGGCGCATCAACTGGACGTTCACTCCAAATATGAGGTGCGTGCGACAATCCGATTCCTATGGGCCAAAAAGAAGAATTGCACGAACATTCATCGTAAAATGAGTGCTGTGTATGGGGAGAGGCCCATTTCTCAGCAAGGTATCGTAAAGCGGTATCAGCAATTCGAAGCCGGACGCACGGATATCACGGACAACCATCGCGAAGGCAGGCCCGCGACGTCCAGGACCCGTGCAAAGGTCAACAGTGTGAATGCGATCATTAGACAGAACCGGCGCATTACACTGAGAGAAATCGCGACGCAGCTGAACATGTCGTATGGCAGTGTGTTGGTATTGTTCACGAGGACCTTGGATAGCGTAAGCTGTGTCAAAGATGGGTCCCACGTCTTCTCACCGATGAGCACAAAGGACAACGTTTCCAATCCTCGCTGGCATTTTTTCAACGCTTTGCCGCAGACGGCAACGGGTTTCTGCGACGAATCGTCACAGGCGACGAAACGTGGGTCCACCACTTCACCCCCGAAACGAAGTGAACATCAATGGAATGGGTGTACCCCTCATCACCACAACGAAAGAAGGCCAAGGTTCGACCTTCAGCCGGTAAGGTTATGGTGACAGTGTTCTTTGACATGGAGGGTATGCTGCACGTGGAATTCATGCCGAAAGGAACGACGATCAACTCGGCGTCGTATTTTCAAACGTTGCACCGGTTGCGTAAAGCGATTAAAGAGAAGCGCCGGAGAAAATTGAGCGCCGGTGTGATTTTGTTGCATGATAACGCAACACCTCACAAGGCCCGCCAAACGAGAGAACTGCTGCAGCGTTTCAAGTGGGAGGTCTGGCAACATCCACCCTACAGTCCCGACCTAGCGCCATGTGACTTTCATCTGTTCGGTAAGCTCAAAACGTAGCTCGGTGGTCGACGTTTCCAGACCGATGAGGAGGTGAAGGCCGCTGTCTCCGAGTGGTTGCAGAACGCTGGAGGAAATTTCTATGCATCCGGCAACGACAAGTTGGTCGCCTCAGTGTGTTCTTTAGATGCTGACTTCACCATGGTCCTCAGCCTTTCAAAGTGCGCTGATTTCTGTGGCCAAAGATGGAACCTTCACCTGAATTAGAAACCGGAATTTTTTTCTAGTTGCTTTACGTCGCACCGACACAGATAGGTCTTATGGCGAAGATGGGATAGGAAAGGCCTGGGAGTGGGAAGGAAGCGGCCGTGGCCTTAATTAAGGTACAGCCCCAGCATTTGCCTGGTCTGAAAATGGGAAACCACGGAAAACCATCTTCAGGACTGCCGACAGTGGGATTCAAACCGGAAATATTAGCTGATGACGTGACTACTGCCGATCTCGTCATTCGCTAAGTGTGAGTGTTCTCTTACTCGGCGAACGTACGTTCCCTTTTTAATGCGTTAGCGACCCTTTAGGCTCAATAACATTATTTTTGTTATTTGTCTTTTAACCCGTGTGGGTTCACGTCCGGTCTTTTCAACCATTTCTGTTTGATTTTGATCAATCCTTCCGCGAACACTGTTCATAAATAACATTTATTACGAAGGTGGATCAAATATAAACGTTATTTTTGTTCCTAAACATCAACAGTTGGTAAGACTGGCCCCGCGCTTCTGCTACGCTTAGACAGGACCATTAGGAGTGGGGAGAGTGTGCTGTTAGATACTTCCCGCCGTTTCGTCAGTAACGCTCACAATGTCGGAGCAACATATGCACTCCTTCACTGCGCAACGCATAATTATAAAAAATATATAAAATTAAGCATCATCTTAAAACAACAAGCATCAATTATAAAATTTCTTGCTCGTGAAGGAGTGTCAGCGCCGGAAATTTGCCAGCTATTGGCTACACAGTTCAGTGATCAGAACTTGTCAAGGACGCGTGCGTGTAAGGAGTGGCGGAGGAAGGGGGAGGCAACACCAGTGAAAGCCAAGACTCGACTGTCAGCTGGCAAGGTTCTTGCAACTGTTTCTTTTCAATCAGCGAGGCATTTTGCCGATTGATATTTTGCAATCAATGCTTCATATACTGCGAGCTGTTGAACAAGGCGTGGGTTACATATCGACGCAAAAGACGAGACCAACCGATTAAATAACGCGCGGCCCCATACTGCAGCTCTGTCTCCAAGCTACAGGAAATGTACTGGACTACACTTGATCATCCTTACAACCCGGACTTAACGCCTTGCGATTTCAATTTATTCGGACCACTTAAAGAAGCTCTAGGAAGGCAACGATTTGAAGATGACGAGAGTGTAGAAGACTTCGTGTGCAAATGGCTGTTGACATGATCATGTTCTTTTGACGATGACGGCAATGAAAAGCTGCCCATACGCTGGGACAAATGCATTTCCAAAGCAGAAAACTATGTGGAAAAATAAAGTGTAACTGCCTTGTGTTCTTCAATAAAAGAATTTAAATAAAAAATAAAATCCCGTTTATATGCCTTGTAAACACAATGTGTGCATGAGAATTGTATATTACACAAAAGTTTTATCAACTGCGTAAAATGTCAGCGAGATTGTCCTTGCTATGCAATCAAGTAGATGATACTGTTCACAGCGTTGTCCACATAGAGTGCAGGAACATTGAGATGAAGCCTAGTGAAATCCTCGTTGGATGCAGATTCTGAAATGAAATCCATGTGCTGCCATTCTCGTAAATAAATGTCGCAGTGGGAAGTTAGAGGCCCTTCATTCATTTGTGCTCATGGTCGGCGTGTGATGAAAGCTTTCGTCTATTGTATTAGCTTCTTTTCCCTTTCCCTTATTTGAGGATTTGTATGCTGGGGTTTGCGGCAGATTGTTTTTTATTGCTACCTCCCTGATGAAGAAGTCTGTGTCTGCTAGCAGATAAACGAGTGTAGTCTTTGTCGTTTGGGAAAACAGAAGGGCTCTCCGTAGATATGTTGACTTCACGGCCTCCAGCCTGCTTAAATTAGCGGGAATAAGGTGGATCCAAATGTTGGTGATTCCGTAACAGGCTATAGGGGCAATCTTAAGGTGAAAAAATTTTAGAGCTGTGTCAAGTGATAGCTTTTTAATGTTCGTTATGCCAATAATGGCTCTAATTCCTGCGGTGCATCTTTCTCCTGTATGTTTCGTGAATACTTTCCCTGAGACTTGAAGGGTGAGTCCTAGGTATTCATAAGAGTTTAGCAACTCTACCTTGTCGTTTCCGCAGTGGAAGTTGTCTAGTTTGGAGATATTGCCTCCTCTCCTGAGTTTCATGATTTTTGTTTTGTTGGTGTTCATCACTAATTCATTTTCCTGCGACCACTTACAGAGCTTAGTCAATCCTACATGCAGGGCAGATCTGCTTTTCGAAAGAAGAACCATATCGTCTGCGTAAAGGACCATTGATACTTCATCTGATACAACCTATCTGACTACGTCGTGAGTTAGCATGTTAAATAACATCGGGCTAAGAGGGTCTCCTTGGAGAACCCCGTTTGTTTGGAGTGTGGGCTTAGATTGACGTACTCTATCGATGATTGATAGCAGATTGAATGCTAGTATACTCTTGATTAGTTGCAGGAGCGGTTTCGATGTCCTAGAAGGGCAGAGAATTTCCTTATCAGGATGCTCCGATTCACACTATCGAAGGTTTGACTGAAGTCTGCAAAGGCGACGTATAAATGTCCTCCTATTTTACTGGTGGCGTCTCATATGTTCGCAAGTGTTTTCTCAATGGCCTGGAGTGTGGATTTGCCGGGTATGAAATCGAACTCTTCCTCTGGCATATGTGTTATGGTTAATGGTAGGAGGTGTGTTGATATAACCTTTGAGAGAACATTGAAGGGAGCATATTCAAGCGCATTCAAGCGCAGTTCCTCAATAGGAATCTTGAACATCTTTTGGTCTTTTTCCCTTGTACAGAATCTGGAGAATTGATCTTCTCCACTTTTCAAGGATATTTCCTTGTTTGATGCATGCGTTGAATAGAGCAGTCCAGAGCTCGATAGTGAATGGTAGCGATTCCTTTAGGACTTCATTGATCAGGTTGTCAGGACCAGCTGCTTTTCGCGGTTTTCCTTGCTGGAATGCCACCCAGACGCCTTCTGTTTGTACTTCAGACATTTGTGACTTATTATAGATCCTGGAGAAGTGTTGTTGCCATATCTCCATCGGCACTTGAGAGGTTACGGCGGCCTCTAGTATTAATATACAGGGTGAAGCGTAATTCGCGTACTCGGGCGTCGCAGCGCGACTCCTCACATGCCAGCAATAAAAAAATGTCTCTTACAAAATTTCGTCTTGCGAGTATATCCGGCAGAAAAACGACGTTGTAAAGTAACAATCTGGCAACACTGTAACCACATGTAGGGTAACTAACTCGGTCAGCAGAAGTTAGTCGTACTGTGCAGTTGGTGCAGTGGATAGAGTTTTGGGTTAGCATGCAGGAGGTCGAGTGTTCGATCCTGGTTTGAGGCGTATGTTTTTTATTTCGTAAATGTAGTCCAGGTGGTATGGTACCTGGCATCTTAATCGTCAACAGCGATTGCAGTGGGTCCTCTAGAAACCATTTGCCCTTACATACTACGATCCCAGAAATGGATGAACAATCGTTTTCATTGGTCAGCTTTGAAAGGCGCCCTTTCCACGTCGTGGGCGTGAATTTATTCGCACCACTTCATCTACTAGACGTGAAACCTGTTTTCTCTGTACCCTCCTCCAATGATCCCATAGATTAGTACCAACTATTATTCTTGCCTCGTTCAGGTCCATTACATTTCGTTAGGGCTTTACGTTACCAGTAGGCCTAGCAACGTGCTCTGCGAATAATGTCCAAACTCGGTTACAATTTGTATGTGTTATCACCATGGTCCCGATAATTCTGCCTTTCAACATTGCGTCTGGTAACCGCATGCTGTTTAGTACGTATCTCAATGCATCATTATCTATCTATCTTAATCTGTTTACCCTCCAGGGTTGGCTTTTCCCTCGGACTCGGCGAGGGATCCCACCTCTACCGCCTCAAGGGCAGTGTCCTGGAGTTTCAGACTTTGGGTCGGGGATACAACTGGGGAGAATGACCAGTACCTCGCCCAGGCGGCCTCACCTGCTATGCTAAACAGGGGCCTTGTGGAGGGATGGGAAGATTGGAAGGGATAGACAAGGAAGAGGGAAGGAAGCGGCCGTGGCCTTAAGTGAGGTACCATCCCGGCATTTGCCTGGAGGAGAAGTGGGAAACCACGGAAAACCACTTCCAGGTTGGCTGAGGTGGGAATCGAACCCGCCTCTACTCAGTTGACCTCCCGAGGCTGAGTGGACCCCGTTCCAGCCCTCCTACCACTTTTCAAATTTCGTGGCAGAGCCGGGAATCGAACCCGGACCTCCGGGGGTGGCAGCTAATCACGCTAACCACTACACCACAGAGGCGGACGCATTATTATTATTATTATTATTATTATTATTATTATTATTATTATTATTATTATTATTATGTTGTTGTAAATGTAGGAATGTAGAAACGGTGTCTTACTGTATTACAGTAGGTAATGTCAGATGGAAATTAGCAAATAAAAAATGCGCCTCAACCGAGGATCGAACCATCGACCTCTTGCATGCCAACCAAAAACTCTATCCACTGCACTAACTCTACAGCACGACTAATATGTGCTGACAGAGGTAGTTACTGTACATGTGTTTACAGTGTTGCCAGACTGCCACACTTCAACGTCCTTTTTCTGCCGGATATACTCGCAGGACGAAGTTTTGTGAGAGACATTTTTTTATTGCTGGCATGTAAGGAGACGCGCTGCGACGCTCGAGTGCGCGAATTACGCTTCACCTGTATGTGCATAAACTCATATATGTTTTATAAACTCCTTTAACTTTGTTTATGTTTCGAAGACTTCTGTATATTGATGTTCTGTGCTTTAATATTATCTATATTCACTCTGATTATTATTCATGTTTTACGTTCGTCCCCACGATAGTTGGAGTGTTAATTAAACACATTAATACACCATCCCTGTTCTATTATTCAAGTACATAATCATCATCAATAACTACATTGGTGACCCCGACGTGATATTAAAATACGGCGCGGATCACATTTTGTGGTTAGTCAAGTGTGAAAATGACTGATGCCAGCAACGAAACAAATCCACCGCCAACAACAGTATGGAACGAAGCGGGTATTGCTCGCATTTCAGCGAAGATTCCGCTCATCTGGAAGAAAAACATAAAGGTATGGTTTCTTCAAGTTGAAACACGGTTTACTATGTTGGGTATCACTAACGAAACCACGAAATTTAATCATGTTATTGCGTCATTCGAAGTGGATATTGTAGAATTAATTTCCGACTTTTTGTCTCGACCATTATCTACCACTTCGTTCACAGAACTTAAAACAAGACTAATTCAGGAATTTGAAGAGTCAGAGAATAGGAAATGACGAAATTATTAACAGAATTAGAATTAGGTGATAAGAAGCCAACTCGGCTCTTGCGTGAGATGCGAACTTTAGCCGGTATGCAAGTCAAGGACGATTTCTTGAAAACCATATTTATGCAGAGGCTTCCTGTTACCGCACCTTCTATATTAGCTACAAGTAAAGATAATCTGGACACCATAGCCACTATGACTGACAAAATTGTTGAAATTTCACAACCGGGATTAAATATTTGTGCTCAAACCGCGCAGGCACCACCAACCATTGCAGTCAATAAAATAAATGATGCCAGTAACGATCGTATCTCAAGACTAGAAATGCAGATCACTGAATTAACACTGACAATCAATGAACTGAAAACGTCACGTTCTTCAAGAAGTAGCTTACGTTCATCTCGTTCCTCACCACGAAGATCTCGAGACAGGTCCCGGTCAGCCCATTCTTTTAACCCTAATGGAGCACTATGTTGGTATCACTCTAAATATGGCAGCAGGGCAAAGAAATGGCAGAGCCCATGCTCATATCAACCACCTTCCGCTCAGAATTCTAACATGCAGTCAAACTAAATCGCTCCACACTAGCGGCGGCAGGTTATCGGAGTCATTTTTCACGCCGCCTATTTCTCACAGACAGAAGTTGCAGAAGACGTTTGCTAATCGATACCGGAGCTGACATTTCTGTGATTCCGCCTTCGGATAGTGATCGCCCCCAAAAAAGAGATCGTAAACTTTATGCAGCAAACGGCACTGGTATTAATATTTACGGAGAGCGTCTACTAATACGCAATTTCACATGGAATTTCGTAATTGCAGATGTGGAATCACCGATTATCGGAGCCGACTTCATTCACCATTACAACCTTGTAGTAGATCTAAAGAACAGGCGACTCATTGACCCATTAACATCAGCAGAGACACCTGGCACATTGATTAAAGTCTCTGGCATAGAAACAGTTTATGTAATGCCACCAGATCAAAAACATGCTGACATTCTAAAGAAATTTCCCAACTTGCTCCATGAAAACGTCCATTTCGACATACCAGATACCTCTGTCTATCATACCATTGTCACAGAAGGACATCCTGTAGCAGCAAAGGCACGACGACTACCACCAGATAAACTCAAAGCAGCTAAAGCAGAGTTCCAACAAATGATCGATATGAAAATCTGCCAGCCGTCAAAGAGCGCCTGGACAAGTCCCCTCCACTTAGTTCCCAAGAAAGACGGATCCTGGAGACCTTGTGGAGATTACCGTGCTCTCAACAACATCACCAAGCCTGACAGATATCCTATTCTTAACCTTCAAGATTTTAACAGCCAACTACATGGAAAACGAATATTTTCAAAAATAGATCTGATCAGAACTCATCATCACACCCCTGTACATCCAGACGATGTACCTAAGACAGCAGTGATAACTCCATTTGGTTTGTTCGAATTTTTGCGCACCCCATTTGGACTCCGTAATGCGGCTCAAACTTTTCAAAGATATATCGACAGTATACTCAGAGACCTCGATTTCGTGTACTGTTATATAGATGACATCCTAGTGGCATCACAAGATGAAGAAGAGCACAAGAAGCATCTTCAAATGCTTTTCGAACGACTCAGTAAGTTCAACATCAGAATCAATCTGAACAAATGCATTTTCAGTTCAACAGAAGTACCTTTCCTGGGATATGTGATATATGAAGGAGGAATCAGACCACTACCAGAGCGAGTACAAACCATTGTTGACTATCCCCTACCCACAACAGTAAAAGAACTGCGCCGCTTTCTTGGCCTCATTAACTTTTACTGAAGAGCACTGCCAAATTCAGCCAGTAAACAAGCAGAGCTTTTGAACCTTCTCCACGGGACTAAGAAAAATGACAACAGAAAAATTAATTGGACAGAAAATCTTCGACAAGCCTTTAATGACCTAAAAGATAGCTTGGCCGATTCAGCATTTCTAGCTCATCCATCTTCAAATTTACCTCTAATTGTAATGGTAGATGCCTCAGATTATGCTATTGGTGCATCATTGCAACAAATCAAAGACAATAATCTGCAACCATTAGCATTCTTCTCCAACAAACTGACAAATGCAGAGAGGAATTACTCAACCTACGATAAAGAACTCCTCGCTGCCTACTCAGCTGTGAAGCACTTTCAGTACATGCTTGAAGGACTTAATTTTCCAATTTACACCGACCACAAGCCACTCACTTTCATGTTCATGCAACGTTAAGACAAAGCTTCTCCACGTCAGATCCGACACATTAGTTTCATCGGACAATTCACCACAGACATACGTTACACTACTGGAATGGAGAACATCGCAGCTGATGTTTGTTCACGAATTGCTTCAATCACTACACCTCCAACTGTTACGATGGAAGAAATAGCAGAAAGCCAACAATGTCACGAAGAACTTCTACACATTAAGAATACGTCACTTGCACTTCGAACAATAATGTTGCCCAATGGTAAAGAACTCGTTTGCGACATGACTGAAGATATGATTCGCCCATATGTACCTCGACAACTACGACAGGCAATTTTCAACTCGCTACACAATCTAGCTCACCCTGGTGTTCAAGCAACCATTCATTTAGTAAAAAAGCACTTCATTTGGCCATCACTAAGAAAGGACGTAAAGACCTGGACATCAGCATGTATTCCTTGCTAACGAAGTAAAGTCTGGAGACACACCAACAGTGCAGTGGGACAGTATCCTCCAACGGCAGCAAGATTCAGTCACATTAACGTGGACGTAGTCGGACCACTACATCTATCACAAGGATATCGCTATTTACTAACAATTATTGATCGTTTCTCCCGATGGCCAGAAGCAGTCCCATTAGCTGACATCACAGCAGAAGGAGTTTCATTTGCCATAGTCTCAACATGGATATCTCGTTCTGGCGTGCCTCATATCATAACTACTGACCGCGGAAGGCAGTTTGAATGTCAACTTTTCAAATGCCTCACACGCACACTGGGCATCGTCCACATTAAAACGACAGCATATCATCCGGCAGCAAATGGAAAAATTGAACGCTGGCACCGTCAATTAAAATCTGCTTTGAAGGCACAGATGTCTGATGATTGGGTTTCGAAGCTTCCTCTGGTCTTGTTAGGTCTTCGTTCCTACATAATTCCGCAAGTCAACACCTCACCAGTGGAAATGACTTACCGTTCAACAATTAGGCTACCAGGAGTATTTCTCAACGAACAGAAATTAGTAACTGACATCCCAACCTTCGTTTTCAAATTGAAGGAACAGTTGAGGAACCTAAGACCAGTCCCAACAGAACATCACGACCACAAAAAGATCTTTGTTCACCCACGGCTGATGACGAGCAAGTTCGTTTTCGTTCGACATGATGCTGTCAGAACACCTCTTCAATCACCATATGACGGGCCATATCCAGTCCTGTCTCGCAGTGACAAACACTTCGAGGTGGAAATGCCAACAGGGAAACAAACTATTAGCATTGACAGATTAAAACCTGTCTTCCTTCTGACAGACCAATCATCGGACAACAAGGAAGACACATCTGGAGAAACCACTTTGGACATTCCGTCGAGTTCCATTCCAAAGACTGTCAACCTTCAGATGAAGACAGGCAGCACTCAATCCAATACACCCGCACCACCAGATCAGGTCGAAGGGTCACCTTCCCTCGAAAATACATGGACGCTGTCACTGCGGAGGGAGTGTGTGGCGGCCTCTAGTATTAATATATGTGCATAAACTCATATATGTTTTATAAACTCCTTGAACTTTGTTTATGTTTCGAAGACTTCTATATATTGATGTTCTGTGCTTTAATATTATCTATATTCTATATGTTTTAAGTTCGTCCCCACGATAGTCGGAGTGTTAATTAAACACATTAATACACCATCCCTGTTCTATTATTCAAGTACATAATCATCATCAATAACAACACGTTTATGTTACATCATTGACATGGGCGCCCGCAAGGGGGGGCACTTGCCCCCCGGCCTGGAATTCTAAAATGTTGATGTTCAATTGTTTAATATCATACCAGATTATTTCATTAACTGCAATTACTGACAGTCACCTAGCATCTGTTATAACCAGAAATTTCTGTAAACAATTTAATGTTGCTGACGTTATATTGGTTTTTATATTCAAGAAAATTGTTAATGTGCCCCCCCCCCCTGGAAAAGATTCTGTGGGCGCCCATGATCATTGAGGTTCCAGTATTTTATAAGGGGTGTTTTCCGCTTCTGTTATGATTTCAAGCTCTTTCTTTCTGGCATACTGAAGAATATTTTCTTTCATTAGGATTCTATACCTTCTTCTTTCCTCTGTTAATTCTCTCAGTGCTTCGGCTGTTTGCTTTCTCTCCATTTATGCAGTTTATCTAGTGTCGATCTTCTTAGGATGTAATATTCTTCATCAAACCAAGCTTTGCTTATTCTCTTTGGAGGTTTCTCTCTAGTTGGTTTAATGAGGGATTCCTCAAGCATCTCTAATGGTCTATATTTCCAGTCTGAATGAGCGCTACGATTGAGACTCTGTCCAGATTTTCATTGAGTGTTTTCGTATTCCATCTTTGCACTGCTCTTTTGGATTCTATTAATTCTATGAAGAAGTTGATCTGGATCGGTATGTGCTTCTGCATGGACGTCCATAAGAACTTCTGATTCGTTGGCTTTATGTCTTTTCCTCTATAAAATATTAAGTCCATCACACTAGATCCGTTGTGAGCAATACAGGTTGGTAGTACCTCCATGCTGGTTGGAGAGAATCATTCTTCCTCCAGCATTTCGAAGACCGCGAGAGCTTTCCTGTCGGGTGTGTCTTTGCAACAATTAAAGTCATCGGCTAATATTAGGGGGATTGATGTATCAACATTCTGAAGGGCGTGTAAGATTGATTCTATGACGGGTTCAGTTGTAGCCGTGGGTGTCATGTACCAATGACTGCTAACTGTTTGAATACCGGTATAACGATCGCAGTGTTTTCTTCGAAATGTTTACTAATTAGTTGGCCTAAGGATGGCTTATAAAAGCATGATACTCCACCAGAGGGTGCAGAAGAAAAGTTTCTGTGGCTACTAATAGGTCTTGGTCCATTAAAGAGAATTCCTGAGCTTTCATTAGGAATCTTAACCTTCGACATTCCAGAGAAGTAGTTTCAGCTCGGAATTGACGAAACCGAAAGGGCCGAAATGTTACATCCCGTGGTCAGATTTCAGTTCATTATACTTCCTACCCCTCAATACCTTTCAATGGACTCGTCCACGGTTCCGTCACACCACTGTTATCCCCATCCTCTTTGGTTATCCCTCTCCACTCCTTTAGTGAGTGACAAACTGGCTATCCGGTCGTTTCCTTCGCACGCGACTCTCCGTTCTATTCAACCATAGGTGACTCATGGCGTAGACTTATTTATAATGCAGAAAGTGCACTGTTACCATTCATTGTTGAGTAGAGCGAGAAGGACCATTGTCTAGATGTGTGTTAAGTGAAATTAAACATCATTTTAAAAGTATTTTCCATAAACAGAACTTGAATATTTATTTTCAATTCCATCAGCAAAAGGCAATCTCATTATCATAATTATTATGTTAAAAAGTGTTTGTCTGTGTTTAAATAGTATTATCTTACATTATTGTAACAATAAATAGTGTATTAAGTAAGTGTTTGGTGTTTTATTGATTTCCGGTCTAAAAGACTCCTGACGTTACACTCGCGGGTTAATTAGTTTTCAAATTCCTCCTTTAAATAAAATTTATTTTAATTTTTGCTTTCATTTCATTTGTTCAGAGAGGTTTATTACCTAGTTGTAGTTCCTCTTAAAAGAGAAACCACCACCACCATTGTCAACAGTGAAGCTTGTTAAATAAAAGGAACATGAGAACAATGACAGTAACCAAGGTTACATTCTACTGGAAATTGTATTCAGGTGAGGACATGCTGTACTTCCATAGCACATTCTAAAACATGATTATATGATAAGCAATATGTTAAAATATATCAAAGATATCTGTTATAGCTGCCTGCTGTCATTTCTTGATGGATACAGTACTTTTGCATCCATCTCTTGGCACGGGCCAGAGCAAAGTGTAGCTTACACTGAAGTCCCAGTCTCATACATGGCTGTGACAATATTGAAGCTGCTGGGGTATGGGTGTTGCTGAGCAATGGCATTCAAAGCAGAACCAGTGCGTCTGAGTGTCATGAAAAGTGCTACTCATAGGGTCAGTTGTGCTACAATAGCACTGTCTGGCTCAGTGAGGAAAGCAATGGCAAACTACCTCACTCCTCGTCTTGCCTAGTACGCCTCATTTTGGTGCTGCCATTGATTTTTGTGGTTTTCCTATAACTGCATAGCCTTTGGTGGTGCTGTTTGAGGATCCAACCAGCCTCTGGGCTGATGACCTAACAGACACATATATCTGTTATAACTGCAGGAGACCATGGCTCAATGTACAAAAGCACCACAGCTCATGATCCTGCTAACGGAGAACGATAAATTCAAAAACGAAGTTTCTTAGGGATATATTTTCAAAATAATTAACCGTCAGAATAATAAATTGGTCATGCTCTTGGAAGAATGTTTTCCACAGTCTCGGAACTTAATGTAAATCAGGGATATTTGTTACACCGCATTATATTGTTTTTAATGTTGCAGTATTATGTTCAGTTATTGTCATCATAATATGTGTATATATGTATAACTTATATACCTGTATATATATTACACAAGTTTTCTCCGATCATCAGTTGTTATCATAAATTATAGTTTCGTTTTTTATGAGTTTCGACTTGACAGTTAACCAGAAGTCAGACGATGGTGCCAAATTGCTACGAACACAAACAGCTGATTTACGTTGCACCAAACGAACGGAAATGTATAAACTGGAATATAAGTCCATAATTAATTATTCTTTGTAGCAACATACATGATTCACATAAGGTGAACAGTAACACACAACACATTTAGGATAAGACTACGAGATAAAAATATGGCAATGCTCGAACAGATAAAACGTGAGAAAATTAAATTAAATTTCTACTCACTGTGTAGAATATCTCGCGTTGTTGTTAGATTCAATTCCCCGTAAAGAAGGAAATAATCCTACAAAGGGAACACGCCACTCATTTCTGAGTCACTATCGGCATTGTCATCGCCTGTAGAGGTTTCACTCTAGCCTGACCCTAAAGAGATAAAAGTTTTCAACATAATCGTCTGTGAGACTTTCTTTCTCCAAGCTTTACTTTTTTTTTTTGCTTTACGTTGCACCGACACAGACAGGTCTTATGGCGACGATGGGAGAGGAAAGGCCTAGGAATGGGAAGGAAGCGGCCGTGGCCTTAATTAAGGTACATCCCAAGCATTTGCCTGGTGTGAAAATGCGAAACCACGGAAAACCATCTTCAGGGCTGCCGACAGTGGGACTCGAACCCACTATCTCCCGGATGCAAGCTCACAGCTGCGCGCTCCTAACCGCACGGCCAACTCGCCCGGTTCTCCCAAGCTTTAATCATCTCGGATTTCGTGTGTCTCACAACGTTGCTCCAGTCCTCCGCACTTATACGGCCAACGGCTTCAAAACTCTTTCAACTTCCGAAACTGAGAAGATTCGGTTATTCTCAGATACATAATCCTTCACTTAGATCCAAATCAGTTTTATGGCGTTAAAGTGGCAATGGTATGGTAGAAGGTGAACTACTTTATGCCCATGCCTTCTGGATGGCGTTAAAGTGGCAATGGTATGGTAGAAGGTGAACTACTTTATGCCCATGCCTTCTGGCTATTTCATCCGCCACATTAACTGGGCATTGGGGCTTGTTTTGTTTCACAAGATACATGAAGTCCCCCTTCCTCATATCATCGCGAACCGAAATATTGTGCTCCTTCAACCATTTAATCAACTCATTCTTTCTAGCCGCAATTGTTGGTGCTTTGTCAAGAATGACTCCCTAACATTACAAACAATTTTCCGGGCCTGGCTCCTTAGTGGAGTACCGCGTCCGAAGGGGTTTCTTCTCTTGGGAGCTTCATCCTTAGACGTAGGCATCGACATGACAGAATATCAAATTCACACACGGGCCTAAAATTAACTTACTATATAACTTTGTTTGTTTTGTAATCTGTTTTCCCTCCAGGGTCGGTTTTTCCCTCGGACTCAGCGAGGGATCCCACCTCTACCGCCTCAAGGGCAGTGTCCTGAAGCTTCAGACTCTGGGTCGGGGATACAACTGGGGAGGATGACCAGTACCTCGCCCAGGCGGCCTCACCTGCTATGCTGAACAGGGGCCTTGTGGGCAGATGGGAAGTTTGGAGAGGATAGACAAGGAAGAGGGAAGGAAGCAGCTGTGGCCTTAAGTTAGGTACCATCCTGGCATTTGCCTGGAGGAGAAGTGGGAAACCACGGAAAACCACTTCCAGGATGGCTGAGGAGGGAATCGAACCCCCCTCTACTCAGTTGACCTCCCGAGGCTGAGTGGACCCCGTTCCAGCCCTCGTACCACTTTTCAAATTTCGTGGTAGAGCCGGGAATCGAACCCGGGCCTCTGGGGGTGGCAGCTAATCACACTAACCACTACACCACAGAGGCGGACTTACTATATAACTACCGAACGAAATATTAAACTAAGCTAATATATAAACTAGATCACTATTGTACCTTGTTACACACTATTCACTACAATATAACACGCTATATTATTAAAAATACTAAACCATGCATTTATAAACTCTACACTACGAAATACGAGTATAAACGAACAACCTAGCACAAAGACTGCCAAAAGAACTGAGCACGATACAACACACAGCTGATAGCACGTGGTTACAGTAAACAACAGATCGACAACACTGCTATCCGAAACTGGAGTCTAACGTGCTCTATTGGAGCGATCGGCTGCCTGTGATTGGCTGTTGATTAATTCACTTACCCTCCACCAAAAGGCAGCACTCAAACGTCAAGTCGAAACTTATAATAACCGAACACTAGCTCACTATGTGAATCAGTGGTAAGGTGTATGCCTCTTGATCCCTAAATCATAGGTTGCAATTTGCAAAAGTAGTTGGAGAGTTGAAGGGCAAAATTGGCAACTGATACTCCATGGTGCACCATCGGCAAGTAAAAGATGTATGGTTATACATTTGGTGTTTGCTCAACAAAATTAAATTGCACCCGTAGATCGCCCAACCGGGTTCTGTACGGCAAAAAGAAATAATGCCTGTACATGATAGCATATGTAATGAGACTATTATCGAATTTGCGCAGGGTGGAATAGTTACTGCAATAGCACTAGTATTCCTATTACCAAAAACTATAATCTTTAAAGATCATATAAAATATCAGTTAATATGAACCTTTGAACTATTCTAAGTGAGTTTATCTGTTGACTTAACCTGCTACCGGTTGTCTACAGATTATGATTAAAAAGTGCCATGCAACTGGTGATTGTCATAAAAAAGTATTTTAAGACCGGGCCTAAAAGAATATGATACATTGCAGTTAAACCGCATTTGATATTGGCTGCCTTTCCAGGCTTCTGAAGTTTCTTGAGTCTATTAAAAGTACAACATCAATCATTTATTATATATTAACCCGCGGGAACTCACATGGTGGCTCTTTAACTCTGCAGACCGGTTACCTCCTCCGCAATATCCATGGTGGTAGTATTACCAAGCAAATCTGCTGTTGCGGCAGTCCCGCAGTCGGCAGGAGTCTCGTCCGGAGTGAGGACTGTTAGACTGTGGTGCTTTAGATCACGCACAGGCTCTCACGTAACAAATGTTGTAATCTTTTGGACCATGCGCGAGTGCTCGTGTGCTATAATTTGTGTTACCAAGATGAATTCAGTTGAACAAGAAAACATTGTCAGGTTGCTTGAAACTGTTCAAAAAGAGGAATTACGTAATTAAGAACTAGAAAGAGAACTAGATGCACTTAAAAGGAAAACAAAAGTGATGAAGAATTGTATTCGAAGGAAGAGGCAGACGATGTAGAAGATGTTGTTGAGAATTATGACCACAACATCGACACTGAAGAATCTGCTGACTCTGAAGATGAAGAAATGAATGTGAATCAATGCAATATTCCTGAATATACTGGAAGAGATATTACTACACCATGTGGAGCAGACACTGGCCACAGGTGTACCAGACGGCGTAATACTGTTATCCACCTGCCTGCCAACCAACCGAGCCAGAAATGTCACTTACCATTGGAATTGTGGATGCTCCTTTTCCTGGATGATTCACTGGACCATATTGTTCAGTACACTAATATTTGCATTGCACAGTCAAGAGAAAATTATGAGAGAGACAGGGACTCTGTCGATACTAATAGAGCTGAGATAAATTCGGTCATCGGTTTGTTGTACTTAGCTGGGGTACTAAAATCTTCCGACACTAATCTGAGACATTTATAGGCAACAGACAGAATTGGTGTAGAACAATTCTGTACTACTATGAGTCAGGAGAGATTAAAATTCCTTCTGCCAGCTATTCAGTTTGATTACTCAATGACCACCTTCTAGACCAATCACCAGTTGGTGATGGTTCACAAACTAAGACGTGACTACAATACCGGACACTACGAAACATTAGTCTGATTTTAAAATACTTGCCAGATGATGGTAAATCTGAAAGTAGGATTTTCCCTTGTTGGACATTGCTGTATGTAACATTGTTAATATGAATATGCATGTCTGCGTTGCTCAGAGAATTAATGGATTCTTCAATACAATGGTAACTTTTGTAAGCACTCTGATGCTGATCTTGGTTATAATACGGTACAGGAGAAAAGGGAGGGAAGGTTCTCAATCATCAGTGATTGATTGTTAAGTGATTCAGAAAAGGAGATTTAAATGTATGATCTGCATGCATCACATGTTCTGCTCCACATGACTTTAAATTTTAACATATTCTCAGACAGGAATGCAGCAATCCCTCAATATCTTCATTTAAAGATATCCTTAAACAACTCCTCCATGTGATCCAGTAAAAACTGTGTATTTTTAGTGTTGAAAATACTTCTCAGCAGACAATACTGCGAAAAACATAAAATTAAGCAATTTCCTCAATTGTGCCAAAAGTTGAAGGGCTAAAGGACCTAGAAAAGTTTCAAATTGTGAGTCTTGAAAAGCTCTATCAAAATAAGAAAACAAATTTGGAAAATCACTTCCGGCCTAAATGCAGTTACGAAGAAACAGCCTAAAATCTCTTGTTTCTTTAATCGTTTCCTTTTTTATTCAAATCCTACCAAATTATTTACATAATTCTTCCTATAATGTGTTCCTTAGTTCAATACCCTCAAGTGGTTTTTGATATTTAATGTCCACACTGAATGTAATTATAAGGGCTTAAGTAAAACTCTGCATTGACTCACTTTAGCACTCATAGTAGTAGAAAATGACAAACTGCTGATCTAATTCAACCGGAAAACTATGATTAAGAAGAGGATTGTAATTGTAGGTATAAATAAAGAATATACTCTCATACATTATTACATTTTATTTACCTAAAATGCATAGCTCTTATCCCTAGGATGGTTTCACTATAGAGTTGTTTGCCTGAAGGCATCACATTGGCGTGAGAATACCGATTCCCTGGCCAGGTAAAAATCCAAATCTTTTGGATAGTTACAGGCCAATATGTCTTACAAATTGCCTTTGTAATCTACTTGAAAAGATTGTGAACTAGCCATGGGAAAGGACTACCAGTGTAGTTTTTACTCTCATCGAACTGCCAGCGATAACCTGGTCTGACTGGAGAATGTCACTCAGGAAGCCTTTCTCTGGAAGGAACACGTAGTGGCTGTGGTTTTTGACCCGGAAAAATATTATGACACTACTTGGCAATATGGGATTACCTCCAGACTACACCAATGGGCATTTTAGGGAAAGTTGCCGATGTTTTTTGGGGACTTCATGCCCTTCCGGCTCTTTCAAGTCCGAATAGGGAATGCTTTTTCTCAATATTACTTTCCAAGAAAATGGAGTACCACAGGGATTTTTAATGAGTGTCACGCTGTCAGTAGCGAGAGTGACTGCTAGTAAAAACAGGTGGAAACATTGGCAGGAGAATATTCTGAATGAGGAGATAAATGCTATTAGAGATAAACTCGATGGATGAAACTGGCTTTGGTGGTGAGGATAATTTGAGGCAAATGGCAGAAGAGGTTACCTCGGAGGTTACTGAACTCAGCCATGGATAGCACAAAATATAAATTTCATGTTTCCGTATTGATAGCTAAACTAATAATCTTTAAATAACTATAAGAATGATTTATTATGAACCAATATCCTCCTTATTTAATTACATTATGGTATAATGTGAATTTAAAAAAACAGATGTCACATTTGTCACATCTATACATGATTTGATCCTAATTGGATCTTCTTCAGCAGAATGCTTAAAACGGGCATATACATATCATAGTTAAAAATTTTAAATTTAAGCCAGAAAGATGTTATAAATATTAAAATGTTCTTTTAACCCGTGAGGGGTCGCGTCCGGTCGTTTCAACCATTTCTGTTTATTTTGATCAATCCTTCCGTGAACACTGTTTATTACACTTCCAACCCCTCAGTACCTTTCAATGGACTCGTCCATACTTCTGTCTCACCACTGTTCTCACTCTCAACTCCTTGAGTGAGTGACAAGCCGGCCATCCGGTTGTTTCGTTCGCACGCAACTCCTCACGTTACTCATCTCCGTTCTAGTCAACCATGCGCGACTCATGGCGTAGACTTATTTATAATGTGGAAAGTGCACTGTTATAATTCATTGTTGAGTAGAGGAAGAAGGAGCATTGTTTAGATGTGTGTTTAATGAAATTTAACATAATTTTAAAAGTATTTTCCATAAAGAGAACTTGAATTTTTATTTGCAAATTCATCAGCCAAAGGCACTCTCATTATTATAATTATGTTAAAATGGTTTGTCTCTGTTTAAATACTATTATCTTATATTATTGTAACAATAAGTAGCGTATTAAGTAAGCGTTTGATGCTTTATTGATTTCCGGTCGAAACGACCGTACGCGACTCCTGAAGTTACACTCGGCCACGCGACCCCTTGCGGGTTAAAAGGTTGTGTTAAGATATTCAGTGTGCACTGTTATCCACTTGTCATGTTTCATTAGTTAAATGCACATTAACACATCATTCAACTGGGCAAAGAACGTTAGTGACAACTGTATTACTCACAAACACATGAGACTACACTTTTTCTGTTTCTTTGGCATTCAATTAACTTTAACTTTCCAATTACAGGCCATTATACCACCGAGACATATGCAATTAGGGTAATCCTTACTGGCAGCGAACCAGATCACGAAACATCAATTAATAATCAGATACCGCCTAGTCCAATTAGCAGACTTGAGTCTAACTTGAGCAATCGGTGTGTGCGGACGCATGGTGTAGTGTGTACCGTGAAATATAGTGGGAGTGGAACAGTACCGGGCCGCAATTGGAAGGTGGCAGTGGAAGCAGAGGAAGGAGTTCAAGAATGGTTTGGTAAAAAGAGAAGAGATGGTAAAGATAGGCGAGGCGGTGCTGGTAGCAACAGTGTTAGCTGTGCTTCTGGTCATTGGGGGGTTGGAATTAAATCCCGGCCCGAATACCAGTGGCAACTTCAGCTTGGAAGATTTGGCAGCACTGAAGGTGATAGTGAGGGAAGTCATACAGGAAACCTGCCTTTGGGACCAGGTGAAAGAAATAGAGGATATGATGAAAGAGCAGACAAAGGAGATAGGGAATATGAACAAATGGATAGAAGATAAGACAGAAGAATCAATGAACAAAACATAGTAATGAGAAAGAAAGAGAGCTGTTACAAGGGAAAGTAAAATATCTAGAAAAGGAGGTGTTGAAGATGAAGAAGCAAGTAGAAGTGTGTAGCCAGGAGAGTAAGAAGAAATCTATATTTGTATATGGCGAGCAAGAAGATGAGAAGGAAGGCAAGGTGGACATTATTTGTAAGGTGGTAGAGATCATACAGAATAAGATGAAGATAAATTTTAGTGAAGTAGATATAGACGATGTGGAAAGAGTGGGCAAGGCTAAAGGTCACAGACCAATTAGAGTAAAGTTATTGTCTACCCTAATGGCAGAAATAATGTTAAGAAATGTCAACAACTTACAAGGACAGAAATTATGGGTAAAAAGAAATATGGGTAAAGAAGGAAGTGAAATTTTAGAAGCTTTACAGAGATCAAAGCACGAATACCTTAGAATTTCTTTCAACCTGTTTCTTGCCATAGTGTTAGTGAAAACAGGGGGACACCATAAAGAAGCCCATGAACAGAAACTGGCAAATAAGTTAATCAGGGAAGGAGGATTTACACAAGTAGTAGGCCTGCAAGAACCGACTCGTCTCAATAACTTGCTAGATGTATTCTTGGTTAAGCCATGGGAAATTGTTGATAAAACTGAGGTAATTGAAGGAATAGATGACCATAAGGCTGTAATAATGGATGTAGGACTGGTACCAAAAAGACTTAATAAAAGGGTCACACAAGACAAGAAATTGTACAGAAAACTAAAGTTGATGAATTTGGGACTTAACCTTAAATCACAATTCAGTTGTTGGATAAGTGAAGGGAGTAATGTGGATACACTTTGGGCTAAATTTAAAGGAATCATTTGGGAAGGAGAGAAGAGATTTGTACCCATTAAGAAGGGTAAAATGACCTCAGATCCTGTTTATTATACAAGGGAAATAAGAAAATTAAAAAGAAAATGTAGAATAGTAAACAGAAAAATCAAAGAGGGTAGGGAGAGTAGAGTAGCTAGTGAGGGAACTGAATAGAGTGAAAAAGGATGCAAAAGAGAATTACATGAATGGCATACTTCAAGTGGCTAATGACCGCAAAGGGAAATGGAAAAAGCTGTATTCATATAGTAGGAATCAAAAAGAAAAATGAATCCAAATTCCCACAATGGTGGGAGAAGGGGGTGAACACTATTTAACAGATACTGAGAAAGCAAACCTATTTAGTAGGGAATTCAGAGATTCAGTAGGAGATTGTCAGGAGTTGGAAACCAAAACAGAAGATAGAGAGGGAGAGACACATAGGGAAACAAGAAGCTTCTCATTCACAAATAAAGATATTTTCAGAGAAATCCAACTGCTTCAGCAAGGAAAAGGAAAAGCAGCAGGAAGTGATCAAATTACTGGGGAGGTGGTACATGGTGCCTTATTTAAAATTTATCTTTAACTATGTCATAAATAATAGTGCAATACCAAAGGAATGGTTGGAATTTAAATAATACCAATTTATAAAGGGAAGGGTGATAAAAGGAAACCTGAGAACTACAGACCCAATCAGCCTGACCAGTGTAGTTTGTAAAATACTGGAGAGTTTAATAGCAAAGTACATCAGAGGGATATGTGATGATAAGAACTGGTTCATGAGAAGCCAGTATGGATTTAGAAAGAAATTTTCGTGTGAAGCACAACTGGTGGGATTTCAGCAGGACATATCCAGGAGGCCAGTTAGATTGCTTAGCAATAGATCTTTCCAAAGTCTTTGATAGAGTGGAACATGGAATATTATTAAAGAAATTGGAGGGAATAGGATTGGACGTAGGGTTATACGTAGGATAAGAACATTTCTAAATTTAAGGATTCAGAAAGTCAAAGTAGGAAATAATGTATCACAGAAAGAGAAAGTTTGCAAAGGAATTGCACAGGGTAGTATAATCGGTCCATTACTTTTCTTAATATATGCAAGTGATTTAGGGAACAATATAAAATATATAATAAGATTGCATGCAGATGACATAATTGTTTATAGGGAAATAAATAACATTGAAGATTGTGCAGAATTACAAAGGAACCTTGAGAGTATCCAACAATGGGTTGAAGAAAATAATATGAAGATTAATGGAGGCAAATCAAGTGTTACAACATTTACAAACAGGAGCTTTAAAACTGAATTTAAATATACTTTGGATGAGGTAGTTATCCCAAAAGATGGCAAGTGCAAACACTTAGGTGTGAGATTTGAAAGTAATTTGCACTGGAAGGTTCATGTTGACAACATTGCTAAGAAAGCATACAGATTGTTACATGTCATAATGAGGCTACTTAAAGAATGCAACAAAGAATTAAAAAGAAAAGTAATGTAAGTATGGTTCATCCATTATTGGAATATGCAAACAGTGTTTGGGATCCTCACCAAGAATACTTAATAAAAGAAATAGATAGTGTGCAGAGGAAAGCAGCAAGATTTGTAACAGGGGATTTCAGGAGAAAAGTAGTGTAGGCCTATGAGAAATGTTAGAGGAACTTGGATGGGAAAATTTAGGTAAGAGAAGGAAGAAAACTAGACTTACAGGATTATATAGAGCCTATACAGGAGAAGAAGCATTGGGAGAAATCTGTGAGGGGCTACAGTTGGAAAATAATTATATCGGCAGGACTGACCACAAGTATAAAATTAGAAAGAATTTTAGCAGAAGCGATTGGGGTAAATTTTCATTCATTGGGAAGGGCGTGAAGGAGTGGAACAGCTTACCAGGGGTAGTGTTTGATCCTTTTTCAAAATCTGTACAGAGAAGAGAATAAACAGCAATAGAGAAAATAAATGATATGTAAGAGGATATTTGACCAGTGTAGGTTATTGTAAATAAAAAATGTGTGTGAATAAATTAATTCCATCCCCTGGTCTATGGAGATTGGATACCCAAAGTAGAGGACTGCCTGCAGACCAGGGGATGGAATTATCAGATATAGACATGATGAGTGATGATGAGGATTTGATACCTCAACAGTGTGGTAATATGTTAGATAGCGATAGTAATTCAAGTTCTGCTAATAAATGAACAGGAGTAAGTTTTTGCCACCGAGCTATGGCACTATACTATACTATACTATATGCACTTTACTACACAAGGAATAGGCACTAACTCATCCACTCACGACCACAGCTAGAGCCATACTATTTAGTTATATCATACGCCCCTATAGTGCTACTTGTAAATATATCACAGGAAGCAAGCAGTGAGCAAACTCTGTATCAAGGTAATGAAGTGGTCAAATTGACTGGGCATAACGGACAATATCGGTGTTCTCTTATCATCTACGGATGTAATTTTTGGCATGAAAGTACATAACCCTAAAAGATTAAAAGTCGCAAAAGCACAACCTTGTGAATACCTTGAGATTGGCTACTGATCAAAATGACTGCTCTGGCCGTTCTAGTGTTAAGAGGATGTACAACTAAGCAACCTTGGTCAGTTAAGGGTATCATAATATATTACTTAAGTTTTCTCAGACCATCATTAATAAATTAGCTCCCACTGTGGAGAAGTTGTACACTGCAGACATCTTGATTCTAAGATTGAGGGTCCAAATCTGCAGAGTTAATTATTGTGGGTAAATGAGTTAATCCACCTAATCAGTACAATACATACCAGTAATTCAATTTATTTTAATTCTGGTACTAGTTTTGGCCTACTGATATTATGCATCATCAGCCATAAGGTGTTAAAACACTTAAAAATCTAACTGGCCATATATACAGTATAACAAAAATAGGTAGCATAATACTTAAAAATATTTCTCATCTAATATTCAATATACGTTAAAATAAGTCACTGTTTTGAGGATGTAACACAACACTTGAAAATTCTCATGATCTACTGGTATACTACAATAAAAATCACTGTCTTCAAGATCTATAAATAATTTGTTGAACACATGTGTAAAATTAAAAGCAATTGGTGAAAAATTAAGATAGAATAGATTGATGTTAAATTAGATCTTAGTTGATTATAATGATCTAATGTAAGACAAGCCTATTCCCACTAATGTATTTCATCTTCTCTCTTGTTTCAGGAGAATAATTCAAGAAAGCAATGTAAGTATCGTGTTTATTTGCTTACTTTACCCAGTGTTACCCAAGTCATGAACTTTTCTCAATTTGAGAAGGATTAATAAATAACTTGCACAGTATATATGTCACAGAAATTCTGTAATAATTTAAAAAACAGGAACGTGCATGTCTGTAAAGTTAAGAGAATTATCAGTAATAGATTCCTCAATAAAGTGCTACCTTAACCCATTGAAGTCACAACAAATTGACTGTAAAATGAGATTTAAGTTGCTCACCCCTAATTTGAGCATACCTGTCATAAAAACTATTGCAGACAATTCACTCAAATTTTGCATTCATGCCATTGAAGGTTATGACTTACCCATTCTTCATTCCTTGGGTGAATGCTAGCTGTGGTACAAGATTTTATTTGAAATTATTTTTAAAATAAGCGGATCTGTGTACTCTAAAAACATTGCAATTTCAGTCGGTGGGCGGACTATATATATTTTGTTAGTATTTCTGAAACACTGCTGTACCCATGAAATGGACCAATCACTACAGTATGGTTCTTTTGTGTCACCGGCCATGCGCATTTGGAAAAACCTGGCATTACACCTTCACTCTCAATTTCTTCAATATTCTGCTCACTTCAATAAGTTTCACTGTTGCTATCACTGTCCATTTTCCAAAATGTCATTATTGCCATAATCTCCATCTGAAACAATGTCAACTTGCGCTTCCAATCTCGCGAAAGCGGTTCTACTGCATAACAAATAAACTGGTATTCAACAACTACAGTGTCTGCCTCCAGCTCCCCACAGTGTGTATTGTTAGAAAGGGAATATAATATACGAAGATAAGCGAGGCACTGTGTCATTGCGAGCTGAGCTCGTCATTTGATTCGTGCGCGACCACAGCTTGTCATATGGGATCTTGGTTAACAGACTGGTTGAGTGGTGAGTAATTCAGCAAAGGGAGCTTTAAATGCATGGCCCAGCATGTGTCACATGTTCTGTTCCATATGACTTTTCATTTTAAAATGTTCTTATGAGGAATGCAGCCTTCCATCAACATCCTCGTTCAGAGATCTTAAACAGCTTTTTAATGTGGTTGAGTATGATTTGAATATTTTATTTAAAAAAGATTATTTTGGAATAGCACATTGCCCTAGACTTCACTCACTCTACACCGTGAAGGAGCGGAAGGTTGATTCCTAAGGGCTTACCCTTCTATTACTTTTGGTGGGAAGGTTATGAAAAGTAGAACTCCATAAATATAAAGGTAGGAACTTAAACCTAATAAATATATTTTTTCTTATAAGGTACCTAAAATACTTCATATTTAACACTTCATATTTAATATTTTAAGTACCTTATAATAAATAAATAAATAAATAAATATATTGATTTAAAAATATTTTAAGTACCTTATAAGAAATAAATGTATTGATTATGTGGGAAGTTCCTATCTTTATATTTGCAATCACTAGAATTATCAATACGGATAATGAAGCTAATACAGTAGATTATAATAGTGGAACTCCATCAAGGGTCTTTCTTCATCATCTGTATGGAGAAGGATGTTATAGACAAAATAAATACAACCTTTAGATGTTATAATAATTGTCCCGTTTGATAGCATAAGTTAATGGAGACCACAGTTGCCACCTTTCTCATTATAGTATTTTCCTACCCTGTCACCTCTCAAAACCACTGTGTGTTAGTTCAACATGTTCCTTAAAAAACAACTAATGTAAGTCGACTTGAGAAGAAAATACATAAGTTAAGAACTTCATGTTTTATCCATATTGACATGCATTCCGGAGAATAAGTATGGGGTTATTATCCTTTCAATACACTGCAAGTAAAATGGCCAAGAGATTTTTAGAATATTTGACAATTAAAGGGACAATTTTCAACACAAACAGAGGTCATCCTCAGCCTTATAATTCTAAGCATTTGCTAGCTGTACATTGTATGTACAATCATTAAATATTAAGCTTAAATAAAAGATTTGCCCATCCCCCCAAACAAGAGTACAGTGATCCCCCTACTTCCCCACCTATGACCATTCACTTGCCTCCTTCCCCTCCACCAGAAGCTCAGCCATCAGTTCGGCGCTAACTTGAGCAGAGTGTCCCTCAGATTGTTAACAATTTGACACTTTGGGAATAAGGACGAATGGTATGTCTCTTATAATTTTTCTTATTGTTTACCTCTAACACATCATTATCATTATTTAAAATAATATTAAAATAAGATTGTTAAAAAACTCGAGGCTCACTTGTTATATACATATAAAATATAAGTGTGGTATCTTGAATTGATGCATAGAGTCCCCCTGTGGGTGGGGGTGGTAGAATAACACCCACGGTATCCCCTGCCTGTCGTAAGAGGCGACTAAAAGGGGCCCCAGGGGCTCTGAACTTTGGAGCGTGGGTTGGCGACCACGGGGCCCTCAGCTGAGTCCTGGCATTGCTTCCACTTACTGGTGCCAGGCTCCTCACTTTCATCTATCCTATCAGACCTCCCTTGGTCAACACTTGTTCTTTTCCGACCCCAACGCTATTAGGTTTGCGAGGGCTAGGGAGTCTTTCATTTTCACGCCCTTCGTGGCCCTTGTCTTCCTTTGGCCGATATCTTCATTTTTCGAAGTGTCGGACCCCTTCCATATTTTCCCTCTGATTAGTGTTATATAGAGGATGGTTCCCCAGTTGTACTTCCTCTTAAAACAATAATCACCACCACCACCACCTGATGCATAGAGTAATGTTGTATTTGATGACCCACTTACAGGTGTTCTAGCAGTAATATGTAGTTTGAATACCTAGCACTGCAATAAGACCTCCAAGTGGGTTTTCATATAAACCCAGATCAAACACACTGTGTTTGTACTCTGGGCTACAGCAGCTGCAGTATGGGAGGTGCACGCCTTGCAAGCAGCCTGCACGTGTTTGACCTGGCAAGCATCAGTCGCCAGTCTGAATCAAACATGGTGAAACAGTTAACGTTGCATCAACATATTTTTGTATGTAAAAGTTCTGGTTTCATCTTAATGGTCATGGAAATAGTCATAAATCTCGCTATTGGTTAGCAGAAAATCCTAATGGTGTTTATAAAGTCTCTCATTATGATAGAAAGATTTGTGTTTGCTGTGCTCTTAGTGCAAGACTAATAATTGGGCATAATTTTTTCAAGACAGCACTAAATGCAGAGAGGTACCAAGATAACATTTTGACACTGTTCTTCCATCAATTAATGGATGAAGAAAAATCACATGGGTAGTTTCAACATGATTCAGCCCTGTTCATACAGGAGAAGATTCCCTTCTTACAACCTTGGAAGTGTTTGCAGACAGAACGATCAATGCTAGTCTATTTCCTCCTCGTTCTCCAGATCTAACAGTGTGTGATTTTCACTTGTGGGATAAACTGAAAGAAAGAGTGTACCACAAATCCTCGTTCATTGGAGGAACTGAAAGAAAACATTATGAATGGAATCAGAAACATTACAATTGCAGAACTCACTCGCATCAGCCAGAATAGCAAACACTCGAAAATGAGTAGGTTATTCTTCCACATTACTCTTCATCTGTGAGTCCGTAGGTGACTGAACAGCCCAATACGGGAGGCACAGATGGCAGATAGACCCAGGTGGAGCAGCCATTGTTCTCCTATTTTGTTCTTTTTCCTTCCTTCGTAGCCTCTTATCGTTCGCTATTCGTCTACGGTTTTCTTCAAAAAGTAGTGTGCCGCGATGAACTAAAGATCTCCAGGATGAACGGGTGACGGCTAAGGTCTCCTAGTTGTTAACATCAGAGTGACACATCTTCATGTTAGCCTTAAGTACATCCTTAAATCGCTTTCCCTTGACCTCCCAAACAATGCTTACCCACTGTTACCTCGGAGTAAAACACTTGCTCAGGAATGCGATTGTTGGGCATACGTATTACATGCCCTGTCTATCGTACCTGACGTCTTAAAACCATGGCTTCTATACTGGTGGTATATGCCTCTTCAATATGCCGACATTTGTGCGTCTATCCTGCCAGGTTATATGCAGAATTCTCCTTAAATGTAGCTGGTGATATTGTCCCAACTTTTTAATATGATGCCTGTAGCATGTCCAGGATTCAGATCCATATAGTAAGCTGGAAACTACAACTGAATTGTATATGAGGATCTTTGTTACACCATTGACATCATGACTGTCAAATTCTCGGGATCGTAGTTTGGCAAAGGATACTCCAGCATGGTTAATTCTAAATTGGATTTCTGAATCTATATTTGGGCTTGATGAGAGGATTCTGTCAAAGTAAGGAAAGGAGTTTACTACTTGAAGGCTCACTCCATCGATGGAGACATTGATCTGTCTATGTCTTTCTCCAGGGACTGGTTGATAGAGAGTGTGTGTCTTACTGGTTATGATATCTGTAGTTCCTCTAGAAGGCACTGAAGCCACACTAGCTCTCTGGTAGTATTTCCTCCACTCAGGGTAGTATAAAATTTGTCAAAATTTGGGCAATATGCTTTCCCAAAGAAGACAGTAACGATACTACCCGATAGTTATTACAGTCTGTTCAATCACCCAATATTGGAACTATAAGACTATCTCTGTAATCGGGAGGCATTTCCTCAGTGTTCCAAATTTTAACAATTAGTCCTTGTAAGTGTCTTATGAGTTCCTCAACACATTCTATAAGAGCTTCCTCAGGTATAACATCAAGACCAGTGGCCTTATGTCGTCTTGCTTGACTAACAACATGCTTAACTTCATCCAGTGTTGGTAAGGAGTCAAGTTCTTCTTTGTTGGGTGCTTGTTCTAATTGAGTCATACATCTGTTCATCAACAGCTGATTCCTGATTCAAGAGACCTTCAAAATGCTCTTTCCACCTATTCATGATGAAGAACTGATCTTTTAGAAGTATACTCCTGTCTACCTATTTCTACTAAAGGTGGTGAGACCATAAGCTGCTTTTGTGGCTTGGAAGAATTGTTATGAATCCTTGTCTGCTAGATATTGCAGCTCTTTTGATTTGGTTGTCCACCAGGCATTTTTGAGCACATGGATTCTTCTTCGGATGTTTGTTTTGGCCAGACAAAAGGCTTCTTTCTTTGCGAGGCAGTTTATGTCTTTTCGACATGCTTGCAAGGCTTTTCTCTTACCAGATACAATACCTGTATAACCGAGGAAGGATGACACTTCCAGCATCTTTTGTAAGGTACGATTACATATTAGATTGTATACACGCTTAAAGCCGTGCATGTCATAAGTTCGACCGAGGCAGTTATCGTAGCGCAGAGTACAAACTCCGTGCATTCGGTCTGTATTTATATGAGGGACCCTGGTACAACATTATTCTATGCATCAATTAAAAATAGCACATTTATATTTTATATGTATATAAGAAGAGAACAAAAAGTTTTTGATGATCTTATTTTAATATGAAGACAACAGCAGTGATATTAAATAACAGTGAACTGAGCCATTTGTAAACTTAGGATTATAATTATATATTTAGCTGATAAAGGCCCATAAAAAAGGCCAAAACTAGTAGGCCTACTTGAAATATAATGCATGATCTTGTATATATAATGTATTGATTAGGTGATAACATCCCATCATTATATCTTGTGAGTTATAGTCTCATCAAGATGGAGAAATGAAATTAATATCATATGAGATCAAAAGTTCACTGTGGGCACCTTAGGGTAGACTCGTAGAACAGAAAAATGAAATCTAGATCAGCAGCACAAATTCTTCAAGAAATAAGGATAACATGTAGCAGATCTTGAAAAGAAATTATGCAAGTGATTGATATCCTGACACCCTTGGGGTCAGAATAAAGGAAAATCAAGGAAAGGATGTGACTCACTGATGGTAGTGTGAGTCACTATCTTGGTGGACCTCAGCCCAGGAGGTCTGGCACCTCAAGGACTGAAAGTAACCATAACCACGAGGTAGCTTGAAGAGCAAGTCATGCATTCTTGTAATCACTGATCTCTTAAGTACGGTCAGTATCCAGTATTCAGCAGCCATGAAGATGGTTTTCTATGGTTTCCCAGCAAAACTAAGGCCTTGACCACTTCCTTCCTATTCCTATCCCTTTCCTGCCCCATCGTCACCACAAGACCTAACTGTGTCACTGCTACATAAAGAAACATGTAAAAAAGAAAAAGTCCTAATATTTTAATATTTATTTTGTGTTGAGAGGACAAGTAGGAGAATCAATCTAGGAATGATGAATGGAAGAGAACAACACTGAACACTGCATCTACGAGTAGCATTGTATATCATCAGTCTGTAAAACAAAGAATGGCTGCAGTCACCACCAATTTTAATAGTGAAATAAAAGTTTGTCCTTTGCAATGAATATGTTCAGAAAATTTAGTTTATTCCTATGAAAATGTTTCTGCAAACAGAAATAAACTTCAAGAAGGAAATCACATCTGAACACTAATTATTTACACTCTTAATATTGCAGAATAACAGGAACACTCTCATTACAGTGCAAATCTAACAAATATTTATACTTAAGCATAATATTTTAAGGAAATACTAGTTAAATGATGGATAGGTATCCTGCCATGTGGGCGACAGCCCTAAGTACAGATCAGTAGTATTTGATCGATTGATTGATTGATCGATCGATTGATCGATCGATCACATTTCACAAAAACATAACTTTTCTTTGTATTAGTCTGTTATGTCTCTGACATGAAAAGATAGCAGTAACTGAATGATTCCTTCTTGAAGCTCCTTTACTTTTCAAACTTATGGTGAACATCTTCTGTTCTGTTTCAGGGAAAGAGAAAGAGGAAGAGGAGAAGGACGAAAGAGAGTGAGTTGAAACACATTATAGGAAAAAGCCTAAAGCGAGTTTGAAATTCAAACATTTTAAATATAAACTAACTTCTCAGTGAAAGAGTGCTAGGAATGATGATAGAATAGTACACAAAAGATGAACACATGGGCAAGAGAGAGATAATAAGGTGTACTGCATGTTCCCAGCCTGTTCCAAGATGGTTGTAGAGTATAATTGAAGGGCTGAAAACAATAGTGGGCCAAATCCACCAATCATCGAGATTGAGTAAATGCCATCTAGCAGTTCATTTCTGAGTCAGGTATTATCTCTTCAACTGGGCTATCTCCATGTCTTCCCATTTATGTGCTACAGGGTCACAAAATATCAACCAAATAGAACTAGCCACTGGAGGTATTTCCATAGTGGGCCAAGTCCTCATGACCAATCCCTCTCTTTTTCTGAGTCACGTGATACGCGTAGTATCAGGACGAACATCTGCCATGAGGAGAAAATAAACTGTGTAACAAATTCAAAGAAAAGAAAGAGCGTTTAATTTTACAAGAGGACGTTTTGGGTGTACTATGTAGGAATACATAACTGCCAGAATGATAAAGGGTACATGTATATGTGGAGTCTAACAGAAGTAGGTTCATGTATTCTGTATTACCTGAGAAATGTCAGCACAACAGCAAATCGCTTAATAGCCTATTCAGACAGTTGTGGTAGGAGATTATCTGACCTTAGTTAAGGAATGTAGGGAAAATAAGCCCTTTAGTTTGAATATGGCATAGAAAGAAAATATTAACATTAAGGAGCTCTCAAAAATGTTTGTGATTCGTAAGGAAACAGTAGATGGTGATAAGATTCAGTGGCTCAAAATTAGGTGGTTGAATTGCCAGTCTAATGAACCTCTTAAGATTAAGTTCAGGTACACCCTCAAAAAAAAAAAAAAAAAAAAAAAAAAAAATGGAAGAAAGCAAAATCCTTCATATTTCACCTTCTCGTACGGGCAGCCCATCCGCAAAGGTAACCATTTCAGTATTTTCACCACGGGGACTGAGCCCTGCTCAAAGAGCACCCATTAAGCTCGCAAAAGCTAAATGTGATGATTTAATTGCCATGCTTCCATTCATTTCACTATTTCATAAGTTTTGAAGTATTTGCAATAATGTGATGTAGCAACGGCAAAATTAAGTACCTAACAATGACATGTGGAGTTGGTCCACTGGGATATTATCAAAATTTATACTTTCTGTTTGGAGTCAGTTTGGGCCAAATCCACTCCAGTGAAAAATTACGGTATTTATTTAATTATTTGTATTCAAATGCCAGATAATCTTTGTATTTGGTTTGTAGTAATTAATTCATCTATGAACTATAATATGGAAATGTTGTAGTTTCTGTAATCTTTGTCTGTAAATTATAGCAGTGACTAAACTTTAACCTTAATTTGTTCCAATTTTTAAAAAGTGGCACATGCCCCATTATGGTTCTCAGCCCTTCAACTCAGACTTGGCCTTCTTCAGCTCAATAGGGATTTCATGGCGAATGAGGTTAACTATTCGTACCAGCAATGTTTTTGTTGTCTTGGAGCTTCTTAGCAAGTTGGAGGGATGTGAAGAATCTGTCTGTCATCATGTTTCTCCCTTGGTTTAGAAACAGCTCCACGAGGCAAAGTACAATGTACTCTCCCATTGGCTGCTTATCCAGATGCGAGTCGACCTTACCATGGTATGGAAAAGGATTGCAAATGTATTTTGACCACATGTTCAGCAATCCAGAATTTGAGTCCATATTTGTTGGGTTTGATTGTCATGAACTAGATAAATCTGCACCTGGTTTTGCTGGGAAGTAACTGTTCATCAACTGTTATATTTTCAGTTAGACAATAACAGGACAGACAATTTTCCAAAAATGTGTCTCAGATTTCAGAGAAAAGAGCAAACTTGTTAGCTGGCATACGCTCAGCTCGAGCTGATTCCTCATCGCAATGGATGAAGCTGAGAAGCTATCAAAATCTATCTCTTGGCATTGTGTCGAACACAGAATACCCCGGGTATACATGATAGCAGTCACAGCCTCCATCTCCTCAAGTGACATGCTCAAGTCTGTTTTCTTGAGTTCTTTCCGAATGATTGATTCTGTGTGTTTTTTTGTTATTACACAATGCATCGATTCATCAAAGACTTGATGAAAGACACTAATTGACAGACTTTTCAACTCGGTGGTTGCGGGATCTACCCGCTCTTTCAGGATGTTAACTGCAGCCAAGCCTTCCTGATGAAGAGTTCGAATGCCATTTGGTTCCATCTCGAGTGACCATCTTCACTGATAAAACACTAAACTGAGATTGAGACATTTGAAGTGAGTCAGAGGCATATTAGAACTTCCATCTGCTCCTGTGTCATCCGTCTGTCTCATTATGATCTTCATCCTGACTAGTCTCACTTGTCACTAGCAAAACATTGTCATCTGAATCGGATAGTTCACTTTCAGATTTTCTTGTATACAAGATACCTCTTCAGTAAATAGACAATCATAACACACTTTCTAAATGATGGTTCTGAGCTCTTCAATTCATACTTGGCCTTCTTCACCTCAATAGGGATTTCATGGCGAATGAGGTTGATTGTTCGTACCAACAATTTTGTTGTTGTCTTGGAGCTTCTTAGCAAGTTGGAGCAATGTGAAGGATCTGTCTGTCATCGTGTTTCTCTTCAGTAAAATGTTCCTTCTTGATGGCCATAAGAACAGTTTCTTGGGCTCACTCTGGTGTTTTCATGGGAACTCCCTCTCAGAATGGTGCTGCTAGCTTCAGGTTCCATCACCAGGTGCCTAGAATATCCCTTACTGCGTGAAACCCTCCAATCGTATTATTGACTAGGTAATTACATTGCAGTACTTGTAGGCCTGGTGGGAATATTTGGGTCTCTTCAACATCTTGAGCCTTGGCCTGGGTAAGGGATCTCTTCTCGGCCAAAGCTTGCTTTTTCTTTATGTCCTGCTGTTGCTTATGCTGCCACTCTGTTAGCGAAACAGCTGCATCATCTTGACGAGAAGTGGGTGGTGGACGAATCTCCCAATCCCCGCTGCCATGTAGCTGTCGAACTGTGGTATCTGGCAGTCCCACAGTCGATGTTCCTTTACCTATTTGGAGGACCCGTAGCATCCTTTCTAGTTCCTGGTTCCGTCATTCTATTGGATTGGCTCTTAGGCTGTAGATAGAGGTGGTCCATTGCACCAAACCCCAGTCAGTCATCATTTGCTGCCAATTCCTTGACGTGAACTGACTCCCGTTGTCTGACAGAATGCACCTTGGATAACCGTAGCGGCTGAATACCTCATCTTGTAGAAGACTGGTGATGCATCTCCTCATGGCTTCTGGTACTGGAAATGCTTCAGTGATTCCTGTTTTACCCCATGGTGTTCTAGGGTAAGGACCCATCAAGTCCAGGGCTATGACCTACCAAGGGTGTTGCGCTGCCTTCCTCGCTGACTGGAATCTACCTTCCTATTGCCTGCCTTGATGCAGGCGCAGCTGTAGCACCCCTTCACATAGTCCAGGATGTCCTTCCGCATGTTGACCAGAAGAATCTTCGTCGGATAGACTAATATGTCTCTTCACCTCCTGGATGTCTGGCTTCAGTGTTGTCGTGGAACTACTCGAGGATGTCCGTCATGTGCTGTCTAGGGATCACCACCACTGCAGGCGTGTCAGAGAGGTGCGATCTGTACATCAAGAGTCCTCCGTCAACATGGAAGTTCTTGTAGCAAATCTTGAATTCCCTCAGGACGAGTCGACTATCGGTGTTCTGCCTCCTAATCCACTGCGTTATGGTCCTACAGGGCTTGTCTTGTTCTTGGCATTGTTTAATTACTTCCAGAGCAAGTTCCTTCTTGATGGCCATAAGAACAGGTTCCTTGGGCTCACTCTGGTGTTTTTGTGGGAACTCCCTCTCGAAATGGTGCTCCTAGCTTCAGCATCCATCACCAGGTGCCTAGAAGATGCCTTATCTTGAAGATGCATTAACTGGAGATCTCCCAGGTCTACGTCGCCTTCCGCATCCTTGAGAGTCCCAAGATTTCCATCATGCCAGGCGACCCTCAGACGTCTGTCTTTTCCCGAAAAGACTACATGAACTGCATAGTCTACGATTACCTTGTATTTTAGCAAAATGTCCAGGCCTAACATGATGTCAGGTATCAGGTTGTGAATCACTGAGACGATAGTTAGGTTAGTCCATCCGCGGATGGAATTGGATACCCCGTCTGCTGCTCCCACTATCCTTCCGAGATGGTGAGACTTCATAAGTGGTAGTAATCTGGCAACAGTCCCAGAAATTATACAGGTGTCAAAATGACACTTTCTGCTGTCCAGGGTATACCATTTCAAAAATCTGTAAAAATGTACAGTAAATATTTTGCTGGGTGAGATACATCACAGTAAACAGGACAAAAACTATGAAATTTCAGAGATCTGAACAGAAACAATGTAGGCGTGTGCACATTATTACAGAAAAATTGAAGGTGTGTGTCATTTTGACCCCGTCTGCTGTTTTAGTGTTAACTTGTTAGCAATTTGATCCCTTCCCTCTAAATACATTCCACAATTTCAGGTCTAATTTAATCTATTCTTGTTGCTGTATGACTATAATGTCCGGCTCCATGGCTAAATGGTTAGCATGCTGGCCTTTGGTCACAGGGGACCCGGGTTCAATTCTCGGCAGGGTCAGGAATTTTAATCATCATTGGTTAATTTCACTGGCACGGGGACAGGGTGTATGTGTCATCTTCATCATCATTTCATCCTCATCATGATGCGCCAGTCGCCTATGGGAGTCAAATCAAAAGACCTGCACCTGGTGAGCCGAACATGTCCTCGGACACTCCCGGCACTAGAAGCCGTATGCCATTTCATTTCAATGACTATAGTATATTTATCGTCCTTTCCATTTCCTAAAGCACAATTTTGTTACCATCATTGTTCTCCCACTAAATTCTGCTGTTCAAAACTTCAACAGATCTAGAAATTTACCTGATTTTTCAAAACATTGTTTATTTCCATTTTTGCCATTATTAGAGGATATTTTGTTAGGGATTAAAATAATGTGAATAGATGTTTCATGATTACAAAGTAAATTCCTCAGTTGACTTATAGGTAGACTAGCATATCTAAGGTTTAAAATTTTAACTTGGAAATAACTGATTATTTTATGCCCCACTAACTCTTCCAAAAGTATCACAAAATGTTTTAGATTGTGGTTGCTATTCCCAGATTCAAATTATAGCTATAACTCTTTGCAATCTCATTGTTGTTGAGTCATCAGTCCACAGACTGCTTTGATGCCACTCACCATGCCACCCTGTCTTGTGCTAATATTTTCATTCCTACGTAACTACCGCATCCTATATCTACTCTAATCTGCTTGTCATATTCATTCCTTGGTCTACCACAATCATTATTGCTACCTACACTTCCCTCAACAACCAACAGAATAAGTTCTGGGTGTGTTAAGATACGCCCTATCGTATGACCTCTTCTTCTCATCAAATTCAGCCAAATATATCTCCTCTCACCAGTTCGATTCAGTATCTCTTTATTTGTGATTCAATCTATCCATCTCACATTCAGCATTCTTCTGTAACACCACATTTCAAAAGGTTCTATTCTCTTTCTTTCTGAGCTAGTTATCGTCCATGTTTCACTTCCATATCAAAGTCTTCAAAAACATCTTTCTAATTCCTTTATCAAAGTTTGAAGTTAGTAAATTTATTTTCTTAAGAACATGTCCTTTGTTTGTGCTAGTCTGCATTTTATGTCCTCCTTACTTGTGCCATTTTTAGCTATTTTACTACCCAAGTAAGGATGTTCATCTACTTCCTTTAAGACTTCATTCCCTAATCTGATATTTCCTGCATAACCTCACTTTGTTTGACTGCACTGCAATCCCATATTCTGTAAAAAGTACTGGTAATAATAAAAATTCTTGATGTCTGTGAGAAAATATTTTTTGAAACTGGAAGTATTATAATGTTACGAGATCTGTTTATAAATGCATGTATTAATAATGAAGTAAAACTTTTTTTCTTTTTCCAATTCTTGTTCTACATGATATGGCAGTATTTTTTTTCTCTTATCTTTTAGAAACGTCCGCAGAAGGAGGAGGAGGACGGAAATCCGTCAAAGAAAAGAGGTAAGTGCATTTTCTACATCTATGAAACATGGAGCAGGGATTTCAAAGTCATTTGAGTAGTAAATCAAGTCAGAGAAAGAGACGGGAATGAGAAAGGCAGGTCAATATGGGAAGAGAAATAGTAGACGAGGACAAACATGGAAACACAAAAGAACAAGGACAAACTCAACATCTTCATACACTGCCATCAACAAATAGATAGGCTCTCCCCTCACCAATCCCATCTTTTCTCAGCCCTTGACAAGTTTGTTCCTACCTCCCAGCTTCATCAAGAAGACAGGCTTCAACACTCATTTATTAGAAGATTCATGCTCAAGGTTCTAGTGCGGCCATTCCCAAACTGGGGGGCTGCGACGATAGTCCAAGGGGTCCACAATAAAAGTGTAAGTTGTATTTGAAAAGTGAATTTTTATTGTACACATACAATTCGTACATTATACTAAATTTAGGAACTATGTTTTCGCAGCATATGTAACTCTTATTTGGCTGATAGCAGTGGAAAAAGAAGAAATAATACAAGGCAGTATAAGTGATATAATAATTGTGAAACACTTGGAATTGCTAGTATCTGCACTCAAACCATAACTTTTGCCTTTGGTTGAGAATATCTCATGGATCAGAAAGGCATGTTTAGCTTCAGAAAATTGCATGAAATTATCTCAACTCCATGTTTCTCATCGACTCTTTGGTCCATAACGTCCCCTATACCCTACAATTTCTAGAAAGGGAAAACACTGCATTTAATGCCATTCATGACAACTTACCTTTACTGCTCTCACACAATTGAAAATGAAGTAAAGGAACAGAGCTATGTAGAGGCTGATCGGTTCGAGTGGCTACATTTGTAAAATGCTTGGTCTTAAAACAGCATCATCTGTCTCATTAATCTGACAACCGCAACATGTCTTTATGTAAATTAAGTTAAATTAAACTTCCAATTTCAAAGAAAGTAAATATCTATACATCTGTACATTGCTCAGAATGTGAAAAGAATGCTATTTCTTTATCGGTCATGTCCACAGTAACAAGTAACCTTTTACTTTTCCATAATTTCTGTCTGTCTGTCTGTCTGTCTGTCTGTCTGTCTGTCTGTCTGTCTGTCTGTCTGTCTGTCTGTCTGTCTGTCTGTCTGTCTGTCTGTCTGTCTGTCTGTCTGTCTGTCTGTACATGCAACACCAGAGAACGGCTGGGGAGAAATTAATAAAAATCTGTATGTAAAATAGAGGGATGAATCACTACAATGTAGGCTATAAATAATTTGATTCACCCTGAGTGAAATGGTAGTTCAGGGGAAGGCCTAAAATTTAATTCTCAAATATCTATATTTTTAAAGGTCCTATCGATAAATACTACATGACTGAGGTTATATAGAAGTAAATTTCTGATCATTTATATCTTATACATTTTTACCACACCAGCTATTATAGCACAGATATTCATGAATTTGTATTTTTGTTGCTAAGTCCATATCCATGCCGAGCCACGAGAAAATGGGATAACAGAATTTAATGAAAATCGCTATATGGAGTCGGGGAATAAGAAACTACGGTCTAAGCTATAAACAATTTTATTCACCATGGATGAAATGGCAGTTTAGGGGAAGGCACCTAAAATTTAATTTTTAAATACCTATACTGTATTATTGGTCCTATCAAAAAGTACTACATAACAAAAGTTATAGAGAATACAATTTCCGATCATTTATGTTTTATTCAGTTTTACTGTAGCGACTATGATAAGAGTGGTATTTTAGAATTAGAAGAAAACTAAATGTGAAGGCCTACAATATCGAAAGCGCATAACATTGATCAACAATAACATTACACAGACCATTGTTTTTTGTGATGTTCTTTGCCTTTTATGCTGCCATTTAAAGATAAAAATGTCATTGTTCCGTATTAAAAATTATCACAGTTAAATTGAAATAATAAATATGGTAGTTCAACCTATTCAATACAAGTAAATAAGAGATGTAGAGATTACATTCTTATTTAATTAAAAATGGAAAAGGTATCGGTTTCGACCCCAGTCTGGGTCATCATCAGACGATTATAACTCGAAAAACAATGCATAGATGGGATTACTGCTGTGTACTAAGTATAACAGTCTGACTGAATATATGCGGGAAATAGCTGGGGAATTGGTAAACTTTCTTCTTTAGCATGCTATTCCTCTGGTTCTTATATTTTCTGATACTGCCGGTACATAACACACTGGTTCATCATAGTGTTCCAGCTATTCGATCCCTACTCTGACGTACTGTTTTGAATGAGCAGTGTGCACACTTAAGGCAGAGGCTCACTTAGTAGTAGCAGCAGCAGCAGCAGCAGCAGCAGCAGCAGCAGTAGTAGTAGTAGTAGTAGTAGTAGTAGTAGTAGTATCTGGTCTAGAATTAAAATTTAGGCCTATTACAAAATTATAGCACCATAATTCATTACATAACTCAAAATTCAACCCTGAAAAGAGCCGTTTCTTAAGAAAAGCTGTTTCCTATTCACCTCTATTAAATTCTAGATTCATTTTATTCCAAATTAGCAGTGACGAGGGGGTTTCTCTTCTGACTTGGAGGAAAAATTTGCCTCCCAGTCGGATAGATTTTTCCGTCGCCAGTGTAGGGAATTGAGATATTCCAACTCATCGGGTACTCCTATGAAACAGATTAGTAAAAGGGCATAGTTAATGCCCTGGGACTCTCCACTATTCGACCCCCCACCCCACGCTGAAAAAAGACAAAGAGTGTTCACGGATCGTGGCAGTCTGCGGCTTAGTCATTCCAGCTCTGGAACTTTGGACTGTTAGATTGGCAGCATAGTACTGCAAGAAATCAGCTTCATTTTCCGTATCAAATCCTATTTACACCTTTACACTTTTGACACTTATATTTGCATTTTAGCAAATTAATTACACACAGTACATGTTTCGTTCTTTTTTAGAACATCTTCTGCTGTTTACATAGCTTAGGTGAATTACTAACTGTTTATCTTTTTGAGTACATTATAATAAGGTACCTTGTTCTTAAATACTATGTAAATATAAATTGAATTAAATTGATTTAAAAACAATGTGGCCATTAAATGGGTTAGTGAAATGACACAGAATTCTTGTAGAATTCAGTGTAGAAATCTGTAGCAAAGCGCAGGTACATCAGTAATATAGTCCTAAAATCAAACATTGTATCATTACAAAATTCTATATTTTGTTTACTGAATAATGCAAACTAGAATTTAGTAAAAGTCTAGTTTCCAATGAGCATTGTAATAATTGTTCGTAAAGCTGCTAAACGAAGTCGTTGATTTTACTATTCCACTTGGCAAGAAGAAAGTTAGTTTTGGTGGAATTTTATGCAGATCTTTTAAAAGTGATTTGAAATGCACATCATATCACCCATTTTTACTGGAACTCAGGACTGAAATGTGGACAGCTACTGGTCAGCGAACTGCAAGTTGTTGCCATAGGCAGCTGATGTCGTGAAGTCATCACCATAGCACCACGCTCCATATCCCACTTTGATACCACAGTTCCAGTCCCTCGTTGACACGTCCCACGTTGACTCAAGGTTCAGCTTGTGTAGGGGCAGGCAGATATGATAATTACTAGAAATAAGCACTTTTAAAACAATTAAAAATAGGAAAGAATTTCCACCAATCAATACTTGTTTATTGCTTATAACGCAACTCGGCTACACCAACAATAATAAACATAACACCATTGCACAACTACAAATGGGAAAGGAGCCATTACTTTGAACCCAATTTTACGGACGCCACAGGACAACAAGATTTGATTCTAACATAAGGCAACATACATAGCAGAGCTGAACATATTTTAGCCAAATTTTATCCATACATCTGGCAACTTTTTTAAAATTGGAAAGTGTTTTATCCCACAAGAAGACTAAATCTTTTACTCATGCAATTTTACAACCATATCTTTTAAACTCCAAGAACAGCAGCTGAGTGTACAACTGAAAATTGGACTTAAATACGAGAGTTGATGAATTAACCAACAAGCAAGATACAATTGTTCATGTGCACGAAATGCTTTTTATATATTGTATTTTATCCTGTACATATATATATAAGTTAGTTAAAGTGAAGATATGTTTTATACACTAATTTTAGGACTTCAACATAATATTTTAGACATACAGTTGCAATATTGTACATACTGACATATGCCAATTCACGTTAAGACATGCCCCATTTGTATGTGACTAAATGCACATCATCACATGACATTCCCTTGACAATGCAATTTAATCAAAGCTTCATCATATAAATATGTATTCATGGTTCAACTGAAGATGACCTTGTATGTGGGGTCGAAACCGGTCCTGTAGCTTAATATAAGCAATAAACAAGTATTGAATGGTGGAAATTCTTTCCTATTTTTAATTGTGTAATTCGTCAATACGGAAATGAAGATTATAGATTACAAAAATAAGCACTTGTCAGGATTTCATGCATCACTGTGTAGTGTAGCGAACACAAGAAAGTTCAACTGACTATGATTGCTTAGTAGTATCCTATTCAAAATAACTCATATTTGCACTTCATAAAAGTATAACATATTTTGTTATGTGCACGTGTTCACTGTTGTTAACACAGGTAGCAAAATTACGAAAGCTCATTTATTGGAATAACTGTTCAGAGGGAAATCACAGTTCTAATATAATCATTGGTATGACACATGAAGAAAAGGTCAATTTACAACACTAGAAGTGTTCTAAACTCATGAATGTTTATGAAGAAGAAATCATCTAATGCAGCACTGTCTTGTTACCCGCAACAAATGTTTTAATGCTGTTTAGAGTTAATCACGCTTTTATTAAATACAAATCTTTAAGCACTTTTATTGCATTAATTGCTTTAAAAGAATAAGTATTTATGTATTTCACTGGAAAATTGTGTTAATATGCACACGCTTTTAAATTACAAATGTTTCAAGTTTAAAATAAATCTGGTGTGAGTACAAGTTTTACACTCTCGCTTTCAGCTGTGTTTAAAGTTCAAATACATTATTCCACAATTTAAGTTAGTGTCACACATTCCCAAAATACACCTAATAGTTTGTGAATACTAAGTTCGTATTTTAATTTTTGAAAAATTTCTAAGTCAAAAAGTAGCATTTTGAATACAAGTCTTTAAGGCAGTGTTCTTACCAGTGATCCTCACACACAGCAGCTATGTTCGAACCTCGGTGTAGTCACCTGCATACAACATCATGTTGTTCCTTCAGCTGCGAGTTATGAACTGATTTTTACTTGGTGAATCGATGTTCTTTTATACCATTCTGCCGAGTCTGAATCAAACTCCTCATGGCAGAATTGATCTCCTTTGAGATGGAAATACTTGTAAATCCCTGGGTCGATTTACTTGAAATTTTGATATGTTTGATTTTAAATGATGGGCTACAGAAAGATGTATTCCATTATTTGATAGCTTATCTGGATCAAAATAACATAAAAATATGTTCCATTGCTTTCCATGCAATCACACGCTGTACATGTGATCGGCATGTCACAGCAAGGTCAGTTCCTTGCATGGAGCTTGTGACATAGTTGCTAGCTCTCTCAACGCAAGTTCCAGCTGTGACTTTGTTTACATCGCACTACCTCGCGCTGAATTAAATTATGTTCCAGACCGCTGGCGGTTCCTGGTACATTATTGGTAATCTTCTCTTTGTGGGTTTATAGTTCGTCGTTATGTCGTCTTCCATACTCCCCATTGTCTTTGATGGGACCTAAGATCTTCCTCAAAATTTTCCTTTCTTTGGCCTCCAGTTTCTCAATCAGGCCTTTTTTGTTGATGGCAAGACATTCTGAAGCGTATAAGACCTCTGGATGAATGACAATACAGTAAATGCTTTGAAAGGTATGGACCTTTTCTTGTAGATGCCCTTGGTTAAATGGTACGCCATTTCCATTTTGTTCATCAGTAATGTAATGACAAGTTTGGTGTTATCAGTTCTCGCAGATACTTGATCTTATCTACTCATCTCTGGGTGTCAGCTTGACATTAGTTAAGAGAATTGTAGGCCTGCCTTCACTGCTTACATTTTAAGCTGAAAAACCTGTTCCATGGCCACGTATAAGGAACTGGAAAAAAATTGCAATATCATCTGCAAAGGCTAGGCAATCAACATCAACATTTTAGCTTTTGCATCCTAGCTTGATTCTGTTCTGAACTCCTTGATTATTCAGTTCTTTGTGCCACTCCTGGATGACCTTTCCGAGGACACAGTTGAAGAGTAGAGGTGATAGTCCCTCCTTGCCTAACTTCTGTCTAGATCTTGAAGGCGTCTGAACATTCATATTAATTATATGAATTTTAACAAATAATTGTAATGCTATATATGATACTGTATAGGCTTTTAGGCTTATGCCTTGTCAGCAAAATAAGGTGAAATTCTTTACGTTTTGCAGAGAACTGTGCTCTGCATCATCAGAAGAAAATCTTGACTGTCCACAAGAAAGGCTTCTAAAACAATGACTTTTTGAAATTTAGATGTTATAATAGAAGTGGAAATGGTACGTTCATTCATCACCAGATGGCTCCCTGGATGTGGCACAGAGCTAGCGATTGAAGCGGAAGCTGGCAGAACCATCACAATCAGTCTAAGAGGGTCACATAACAGTGTACGCAACATATGACATTGACAGGTGTATGACATTGACACAAGCCGGGAATGAAACATCCGGCGATGAGGAACGTATGAATTTGGAAAACACCGAGATGAAATAATAATGAAGGGAAAGGGAAAGGAACTACCTACGTAAATCCTCAATGGCTGGCAACCAGGTATTACTTTATAGCCAGTGTCACTGTTGAAATTGTTAGGATTTCTACATATTTCCACAGCTTCCCGTGTAATCCTGGACCTATAGTGTCTAGTGAGGGTAAGAGCTCCAGCATCTTGGAACGTGACAACATGACCTGACGATAGAGCGTGATCAGCTATTGCCGATTTGTCTGGCTGGTTAAGATGAATATTACGTTCATGTTCCTTGATACCAGTACCAATGGACCGCCATGTTTAGCCAATGTATACCTTACTGCAAGTACAGGGAATTTCGTATACCCCAGGATGTAAAAGTGGAGACAATTTGTCCTTGGTTTTACTCAGACTGTGAGCAATTTTAGTGGCGGTGCCAAACATGGTTTTTATATTGTGTTTGCAGAGGACCTTGGCAATTCGATCTGTGGTGTTGTGAATGTAAGGCAAGTAGGCAGTTGCCTTCACTTCTTCCTTTTGTGAGTTTTGCTTGGTCGGTCCTCTGGGATGCAGGGCTCTATGAATCTGCAAATCGCTGTAACCATTACCCTTCAACATGACTTTGAGCATGTCCATCTCCACCTGGATATTTGATGGCTCACAAAATCGTCTCGCCCTCTTGGCGTTGTTTTTGTAAGCCTACCCACACAAATCGTTATCTTCATGCAGATTTTTTTGCGCAATATTTCTCATCGGTGTATACCATCCCGGACTTTAATTATAATATTGATAACATGGACTTGGATGAGATTCCTGTATTACCAACTGTGGATGTGCTCAATATTACTTCTATATCAGAAGAGGAGGTAAAACGAGTCATTAATGGAAAACTAAAACCTAAAAAGTCAAGCGGTCCAGATAACATCCGACCTTATATAATTAAAGGATGTGCTGAAATACTGGTTCCACAGCTAACCTTCATTTTCAACCTTTCATTAAAAAAGTCTTGCTTCCCTGAAAGGTGGAAAATATCAAAAATTACACCAGTTCCGAAGGCAGGCGTCATGAAAATATATCTAACTACCGCCCTGTTTCCATTATTGACGCCTTTGCAAAAGTATACGAACATATACTATATTTTAAGATCTATAATCACATTAAGGCAGGTATTTCTGAATTTCAGCATGGATTTTTGCCTAATAGATCTGTTATTACAAATCTTGTAGGATTTACTCAGACACTGTATGATGTATTGGATAACAATGCAAGAACGGATGTTGTCTATACAGACTTCGAAAAAGCATTCGACAAGGTAGATCATGAAATTCTTGTCCAAAAAATGCACCAGTTTGGGTTCACAAAACCACTACTTCGAATGTTTGTACTTACCTGAAAGATAGACGTCAGTTTGTGTCTTTTAAAGGCGTAATCTCAGACAACTTCATTAGCTACTCCGGTGTTCCCCAAGGATCTAATTTGGGTCCCCTTCTATTTTTAATTTTGATTAACGACTTGCCGAATAATCTTCGTCGTGCCAGTTGTTTGCTGTTTGCTGACGATGTAAAACTATTTAAAGTCATACATCACAAGAAGGATGAGGATGAGCTACAGCAGGACATTGATCGTGTTGTAGAATGGTGCGATATGAATCATATGTCTCTTAATGTAAAGAAATGTAAATCAGTAACTTTTACCAGGAAAAAGAAAGGTACGATTGCGTCGTACTATATAAAAGATACCAAACTAGAAACAGTTTCGGCAATAAGAGACTTAGGAGTAATATTTGATGAAAAATTAACATTCAAAGCCCGTATTACAAAAATAACGAACGATGCCAACCGTATGCTCGGTTTTATAATAAGGAGTTCTAAATTATTTGCTCAATCATCGATTGTTATTCAGTTATTTACTAGCCTTGTTAGGAGTAAATTAGAATATGCATCTGTAATTTGGGACCCGTGTTCTAACGAACAAATACATACTATTGAAGTTGTTCAAAACAAGTTTTTGCGGTATCTGTATTATAAAACAAATAAGACATTTTGCCCTTTTGATACATCAACACGGTATTTAAGAAGTAACTTTAACCTCACGTCGTTGCGCAACAGAAGAATCATTATTTCTCTAAAAACGTTAAACAAAATCGTAAAAAATAAATTTAATTCCATAGGACTGCTCAATTTTATCTCCTTTCATGTTCCACGAGCTGGAGCTCGCATGAACACAGTATTTCAAGTTCCAAGATATAGAACATCTCATCACTTGAACTCGCCATTTATTAAAATGCCACGATTTTATAACACATTTGCTGCAGGAATAGATTTATTTTCAGAATCACACACTGTCATTAATATACATTTAAAGGCCTGTGTTTCTAATTTATAAATTCAGACTCCTTTTCTATATAATAGGTGCTCTTTAACTTATTTATTAATATAGTCACTTACTACTTTATTTATACCTTTGTTGCAATTCTTGTATTTTTATAGTGTAGAAATAATCATTGTTGTACTCTGGATTGTCATTGTCTCTGTGTATGTGTTTTCTATTCATTCTTCTTCCTTGTCTTTATTATCTTCAGCATTATTATTGTGTATTTATCTTTACTTACATGTATGCATTATAAGTACTGTTGACTGTTGTGTTAAGAAGGTACTGTATTGGGCTTACTGCCTGGGTACTTTCAAAAAGTCAAATAAATAAATAAATTCTCGCCACCATCCAGTACAAAAACAAGACATTCTCACGACACTCTCCAAGAGGGCGAGACGAATTTGTGAACCATCAAATATCCAGGTGGAGATGGACTCGCTCAAAGTCACGTTCAAGGGTAATGGTTACAGTGATTTGCAGACTCAGCCAGTTATACTTTCTTTCCTCCATAAGCCCCATTAATATTGATAGCTCTCCATCGAATTCCATTTCGTTCAAGTTATTTCCAAGGAGTCCCTCACCTGTCAAATGGGAGTGGACTCCATTACTCCCAGAGGTCCGAGGCTTGCTTAAAATGTTCTGAGCTCGGTAAATTCATGAAGCAGGATGCTACCCTCCTTGCACATAGTCCAAGTGAGGATCTCTCCTCTAATGTGTTAGGGACCACCAGTGGATTGTATAGTCCAAGCCATCTGAGCACAAAGAGAGCCATGACTCAGAATATGACCGACATCTAACATGCCCACTCCCATTCCATAGCAACTCGTATCCCGACTCTCAGGACCAGTTACTAGGCCACTCAGCCTTTGCCCATGGTTCACAAACTAGGACTTGACTACAGTAACCCACACCATGAAGGCAAGGCTTTTAATTTTTCAATAATATTCTTAAAACTGTTATTTTAATAAAAATGCTTGTTGATTAAAGTAAATATTTAATATAATTCCTTACTTTATACATTTGTTTCACCTGATATCTACTTCATTTAAAGAACGGTCTTGTACAATGACACAATGTGACTTCATGTAATGTATAGCATAGGTAATTATATGCACTCTTTGTACTTGCAACCTTGAAAGATAGGTTTACAAACATTGAATTTGCTGGCACTAACTTTACTACAACCACGGGCCTCCATTGATTATGTACCCCACATTTTGCAGCTCTTCTTTTTTTTTGTCTTTTCTTAATTTCTGGATTAAACTTGATTCACAGTTGCGGAAAAAATCATAAATATAAACTGTCGTTCCTTTGGCTATAATTAAGAAATGGTAAAGAGTTGGTGGCAACTGAAAGGTTTTATTGTTAACACCGTTTGTGTGTTTGTTTCAGCTGTGGAGGACCATAATAGGACGACTTCACAGTAAGTATCACATTCTTTTATTTATAATATATGTAGTAAAAAGGTAATAACTTAGTGCTGGAGTGCATCTTGGTCATAACTAGTGATGGGCAATCTAAGAATGGGTCTCGAAATTTCTCGAGATTAGTGCAAACTCTGTTTCTCGCAAGAAATTTTGAGAGATCTCGAGAATGTTGTCACAGCATTGTGCGGCAAGCAGTGTTTCATAGACCTACAGGTAGACAGAGCTGAATATTGTATATGCTGAATATGCGAATAGTCAACCACGGGCTTTCTCTATTCCGTAAATACACGTCAAAAAGCTACTAGGGCATTCATTTCTATTGAGATGTATTTTGACGCAGTTGACTATAACATAATTATAAAGGATTTGCATTCTGGCATTGTATGCAGCGATATATACACAAATGAGCACAGAAACTGATGGCTACTGTAGGCATACATCATTATCACCCATAATTCATCAGATCCCACATTCAGTATCCATTTGAGTAGTGCTTGTGTTTACCGGAATTATGGTGACGAAGGAAAATATTCTTTATAGTGTTATTAAGTAGGTACTATGGTATACGACGGTACAACGTGAAATTGTATCTTAAGGTACACAACAACTTTAAGATGAAGTCCGAAACGCAACTAGGTCAGATGTGGGATTACTTAGACGAGATATCACATAACACAGCCCGCTGTGTTGCTTGTTCAAAAGAAGACGTCAGCAGAAATACTTCTGGGATGATCTGGTTCTTACAAACACATATCATTGAAGGGGAATCTCATCTCAGAGAACACCTCTGGCTTGCTCTGCATCACAAGAAACTATGCTGTCGACAACTATTGTGAGGTATCCATTTCGGCATACATGCTTAACAAATATTCGGCTAAGATGTCCACCTCAAATAACTTGCGAACCATTTTAGGTACTGATATCCTGTTTACCCTTTTGTTAATGGTATTAAGGGTCTTATGCTTGAACATGCAGTACTATTCCAGGTTTACGCTCGTAGTTACTGCATAGGTAATTATATAATTAAAATTCTCACAACATTCTCGAGATCTGTGACGTCAGTCTCGAGTGAGAGCATTGCCCATAACTGTGATGTCTGAAGTTGTGTACTTGTATGAAAATCTTAACTACTGTACTGCAACTAGAATAAAAAGGTCCTCTTGGTCAGTAGTGAATGCAGTTTGAGCTGAAAGACCAAACATAACCTTTCAGTCAATTTCATACATCTGATGTCTTAATATCTGTGAAGACAAGCTCAAACCTATAAGCAGGGACATATCTTGCAAGGCAAGAAGAAAAGAAGGCTACCGAGTACATGGTATTGAAAAATATTTAATTAGTAGCCTAGAGGAAACAGGTTCTATGTTGCCCATATGCACTGATTGAGCTTAGAACCCAGCCATTTAAGACTAATAATTAGCCCTCCTTCTTCTCTTATCTCCTTTAACTGTGTAAAATTCACATTCCAATCATTTGGCTGATTCAGCTATAAGGAAGATGTATTATAACACCCTAATTAGTGATGGATATGGGTACCGCAATATGTAAGGGAGGTGAGTGCCTTGATCGACGTTATGTAAAGGGAGAATAATAATCATGAACAACTTATAAAATATAACCGGTACATACAGTATCAATCATCATCAACATGGGTTAAATCAGTACGTTACAATAATTTTTATCAGCCTTAACAAAGACAATGCATCGACTATTAAGGGTATGTCACCTGAATATGATTCATATATGGTTCAAGTGCATGATAAATTGCAATACAGATATAGAGTACTTCCTCAGTGGCACCAGCTAGTCAGATGTCTCTCATGTACAGATTGGTAGGTTCCACGACCGTTTAAAGTCACCTAAACTAAAGACAGACAGGCATCTCATGCAATGAATAAGACTACGCTAATATAAAGATTGGAAAGGATTATAACCATTTATCATTAAAAGAGTAAATATAGATGGATGGTTTATTTACATTATTCAAAATGTGAAGGAGATACAATCGTCACATTTAATTATTATGAGGCTATCCCGGCAATAGTAACGTTCTTCCTACTTTCAGTCACAAAATATAACAACAGACAGTTTGAAACACAACAACTGATAGATATCAAATCTCGTAGTATGACATTTTATTATTATTAATTGGTATTCTGTTAGTTCACCTGTTCATACTTTATCCAATTAAATATTTCATTTAGAGTGACAATGACACCACTAAGACAAGTGCGTTTACAAAATAAAATGGGAATAGTCTGCGATTGGTTTGGTGGAAGAGATCCATTCACCTTCTCCCGTATACTGTAGTCCGGCGATAAGTCTCACATTTAAGTAGTCTAACTTTCCTTTCAGTAGAGAAAATTACATTAAAATATATAAAATGTGGCAGTAACATGAAGAATTTCATTGAAATGTGAAAAGGATTTCCCATTACCGAGATGCCATTCTTATGGACCCTGTAACCACCAAAACTAAAAATCATCTCAAAGATGCACAACATAAATAAGAAATCATATAACCATGAAACCAATAAACCCGCATATCAAAGATATGCGTGCTGGATGCAATCAACCTAATGGCTTGGATCGATAACCTCCTAGAACGGACAAAATGGCATTCCAAAAATAAATCACTTTCTACTCCATAGCCACATATCAAATCGCATGTCACCTCGGGATCAGTTGTAATTGACTACACTACCATGCATTATTCTACTCATATAATAATTACCATGATCTCGGGATCAGGAAGCAAGACATGTAACGTGTGAAATAGACTAGGGCGAAACTCTTATTTTATTTTATTCCATATGGTTCATATCGAAGACTCAGTATCTATGCCAGACAGCTCGGAACATACCACTCATTTACAAGTTATAAGAATCATTGTGAAATTCGTATTGAAGGTAATTTACATAAAATAGTATAAAATAGTACTCTAAAAACCCTTCACATTACAAGATAACATTCCACCATAGTTAAAGAGCTGACAGGGTGATATTTTACAACTTGCACCACAGCATAATTCCCCCTCTTTGACGAACAAGCTAACGTCAGAATGTCATAAAAACTGCAAAGCACGCAGGAATAGAGTACAACTTAAGAAAATGGTCCAATGACACCATAACAAATTCATCATTTTGTCACTAATTTTAAACTTCAATAAAAGTTTTTAATTACAACTGTGACAAAAAAGTCACTTCTAAAAGTTGCAAGCTAAAAACCCTGGAACTTGTATTAATTTCCTTTGAAATAAGAACTAACACAAAAACGTAGTAAATGATTAAATATTATTCCAAAACTTCATTGCGTTGGAATGTGTTTCCTCATTAAGTCTTATAAAATATTTTAACTTGGAGCATTACTCATCACGGCCATTTTACCATTTAGTTTAATTAAGTCATATCTTACATTTGACTATGGCCTTGGCAATCAATATGTTATTTCTTCTCTTATCCAATCTAGTTCCTCACATAATGCCTCCATATTAAGTGAAATTCTTAAATGTTCCTATCAGTTCTTTTAATAGTCATACCTACCGGGCGAGTTGGCCGTGCGCGTAGAGGCGCGCGGCTGTGAGCTTGCATCCGGGAGATAGTAGGTTCGAATCCCACTATCGGCAGCCCTGAAAATGGTTTTCCGTGGTTTCCCATTTTCACACCAGGCAAATGCTGGGGCTGTACCTTAATTAAGGCCATGGCCGCTTCCTTCCAACTCCTAAGCCTTTCCTATCCCATCGTCACCATAAGACCTATCTGTGTCGGTGCGACGCAAAGCCCCTAGCAAAAAAGAAATAAATAAAAAAAAATAGTCATACCTGGTTCAATTTTGAGGTGATATGGCTGATGATGCACTTTAAAACATGTACCATTTCATATTTTAATGAGGATTAAACCTGATTTTATGACTGATTGTATTGAATAGGTGGAAGAAAAATAAAATTTATACTATTTTATATACATACCACTTAGTCGAGCAGCTCATCCCTCTCTTCCAAGTCTTCACATCCCAAACTTTGCAACATTCTTGTAACTCTACTCTTTTGTTGGAAATCATCCAGAACTGCTTTTCTTTGTATTTTTTCCAGTTCCCGAATAAAGTAATCCTGGAGAGGGTCCCATACACTGGAACCTTTCTCTAGTTGGGGTCTTACCAGAGACCTATATGCCCTGTCCTTTATATCCTTACTACAACCCCTAAATAACCTCATAACCATGTGCAGAGATCTGTACGCTTTAATTACAATACCATTTATGTGATTACCCCCAAGAAGATCTTTCCTTTTATTAACACCTAGGTTCTTACAATGATCCCCATAAGGAACTTTCACCCTATCAATGCAGTTTTTTCCTATTTGTGAAACTCACAACCTCACTTTTAACCCCGTTTATCATCATACCATTACCTACTGTCCATCTCACAACACTATCGGGGTCATTTTTCAGTTGCTCATAATCTTGTGACTTATTTATTACACTGTACAGAATAATATCATAAGAAAACATAAAGATCCAATAATACTGCCTTCAGAAATTCTCTTCTTAATTATTAGAGGGTCAAATAAAACTTCGCCTACTCTAATTTTCTGAGGCTATTTTCTAGAAATATAGCTGCCCATTCAGTCACTCGAGTGTCTAGTCCAATTGCACTCATTGCCAACAGTGTCCCATTTCCATTTGACTTCCTGAATCCAAGATATCTGCTATATCTTGCTGGAATCCTACAAGTTAACCTTCAGTGGAATAACCTTTCCTAAAACCAAACTGCCTTCTATCGAACCAGTTATGAATTTTTCAAACGTGTCTAATGCAATCAGAAAGAATGTTTCTAAAAGCTTGTCAAACTGACTGGCCTGTAATTTTCAGCTTTATGTCTATACCCTTTCCTTCATACACGGGGCTATTATAGCAACTCTCTATACATTTGGTATAGCTCCTTCATGCAAACAATAATCAAATGAGTACTTCAGATAGGTACTATACCCAACCCATTTTCTTCAATACATCCCCCGGAACCTTATCAATTCCAACTGCTTTTCTAGATTTCAATATTTGTATCTTATTGTAAATGTCATTTTAATAGGTAAACTTTAATATTTCTTTAGTATTAGTCACCTCCTCTATCTGGACATTATCCTCATAATCTACAATCTTTACATACTGCTGACTGAATACTTATGCCTTTTGAAGATCCTTGCATACACACTCCCATTGTTCATTAATGATTCCTGGAATGTCCTTCTTGGAAACATTTTCTGCCTTAAAGTACCTATAACCTCATAACCATGTGCAGAGATCTGTACCCTTTATTTACAATCACATTTATGTGATTACTCCAAATAAGATCTTTCTTTATATTAACACCTAGGTACTTACAATGATCCCCAAAATGAACTTACGCAGTAATGAAAACTGAGTTCTGCACTCACTGAAATAAAAGAAGAAAGGGCAAACACACCAAATTACAACACTACATCCTGAAAAGATAACTAAGAATAATAAAGAAGTAAAATGAAACAAAGACTTATTGGGAAATTGGACCTCCTCCTGGATCAGGTGTCGTATTGCACCCCTTCATGGTGACATCCTTTCCCTCATTGCTCACGTCATGCTGACGGGTTGACGATACATCATAATTGCCTTCGATCACTTTCACTGTTTTTCTGGCACTCTGAAATGTAGGGCATTCATTATGCACAGTTTCACAAGCACAGCTATCTAAGCCTAATGTTACCTCGTCATTCACCTTTGAAAAAAAAAAAAAAAAACACAATTTCAAACCAAATGTTACCCTTAAGAAAATGGAAATTGCAACACCATGAAGGCATTAGTCATTTGTGTTGATTTTCAAGATGTGGAACGATGCCATGTAGGTATGTACACGATCAACGTTTCAGACCATTGGATTGTTGCTACAAGTCTCCCCATGTGATTGGTTGCGGAGGAATCAACTCCAGTATACGGACTCTGGTGTAGCGTAGTTGACTTGAAGTCTGTGCAGTGAAGTGTTCCCCATCAAAAATGCCTCGACAACAGAGAAGAGCACGCTATCAACAACTGTTGCCATTTGAGAGGTCTCGGATCATTGGGCTGTGTGAGGCTGGATTATCGCCAAGGACTGTTGCTGCACGTAGTGGCCTACAGGCATCTACGGTAGAACGTGTATGGCAACAGTGGTCAAATTAAGGTACCCACACTCGTAGGCCTGGCACAGGCCCAGTGTGACAGACAGCTGTGAGAGAGGAGCACTGCATCATTCGGATGGCCCGGATGGAACCCCATGGATCAGCAGCGCAAATTTGAGCAGCTGTGGCACCCCACGTTACACAACAAATAGTTGGTAATCACCTGCGTGCAGCTGGCTTACGAGCCCGTGTCCCTGCAGAAGGTGTTCCATTGACCCCACAGAGAAAGATCAACGTGGGACGACGAATGGCATAGGGTCGTCTTTAGTGATGAATCGCTCTTCTGTCTTGCCCGCAGTGATCGCCGGAATCGTGTGCGCCGACGTACCGGAGGGAGGAGCCACCCAGATCTTATTGTCGAGAGGCACACAGGGCCAACATCAAGCATTATGGTCTGGGGAGCTATTGGCTTTAATGTGAAATCACAATTAGTGCTTGTTGAGGGCACTATGACTGCTCGACAGTACGTTGATAGGGTACTCAATCCCGTGGTTGTCCCTATGATGGCGAACATTGCTAATGGGTTGTTTCAGCAGGACAATGCCCGGGTTCACACTGCACGCATCTCAGAGAAGCTCTCCACGACATCACAACCTTAGAATGGCCCGCCAGATCCCCGGACCTCAGTCCTATTGAGCATGTGTGGGTCCTCAGCCACCAACACCTCTGGAACAACTGACCCGTGCGTGCAGCAAGCATGGACCACAATTCCTCAGGAAGCGATCCAGGGCCTAATTGACTCCATGCCTCGACGAATTCATCGATGTATTGCAGCTCGTGGTGGGCACATCCTGTATTGATTGTTGTCCAAACTTGCGGTCAGAGGGACCTGAAAGTGTAATCATCGAAGCACAACTGAACACTAGTCCTGCATGTTCAATTGCAGCAATGTAGCACCACTCCTTCTGGGTGTTACAATTTCCATTTTCTTCAGTGTAAATTGTATTCCATCAAAATGCCACACTATTCCGAATATGCATTCAGTTAAGCTCAAGTTGAAAATAAAGTTGATGACCGATTCAAACAATGTACAATAGTTCACGTCTCGTCTTGTTAGATCCTTGCGGTAACACTTTATACAATGATACGCGATACAAAGAGTAGATATTGCACATAACGAATGTTATTCTAACTCAGCGTTCTTCTTGTAAATAATGATGGGGTTAAAAACCAACCATTGGCGATTCCCAGTATTGCCGGCTTCGCACTATGTAGGTTGCACCAATCTTATATTTACTTCACTAAGTAAATCCCTTATGACTATGCCATCATATCATTTACAAATATCGACGTAAAAATATCTAGGCGATACTATTATTCCATTTATCTGTAATTTCATTCTGTACTTAATGTCCCAATTAATATAGTTGTCGATTTGACTATTACTGACATTATAATTGTTTTACCATATATATAAACCTTTTCCAGAATAAATTTCAATTTATATAGGACCACGGACAGAGTCTGTACAAGACGAATCAGGGATGAATGTGGTAGAAGAAATAAATAGAAACTTTAAAAAAAAAAAAATCAATGAAAGACACAGAACAGAATAGAACAGAGTTGAAGAATAGAAAGAAAATATGTGGAGAGGACCAGAGGATGATAATGGTTTAATGATGTTAGACGGTGTGGGAGGGGGGCATAACCGGTCTACACACATTTTGATTTGTCTGACGTCCTCTCTGCTTCTTCTCACGCACACACGGTGTGATGGAATATCTTAATTTGAGCATAATATTGTTGTCAACTGCCGCTTGGCATGCTTTGTCAGCGTACAATGAGCCACCTGGTGACGAAGGTTCGAACCACTACATCACCCACGGTAAAGCATTCTAAATTCAAATCCTCATTATTACAGAAGTCTTCCTCGTGAACAGTCGAGATTTCCTTCTGAAGGCATGGAGCAAAGTTCTCTGTGAAATATAAAGAGTTTCACCTTGTTTCCTTGACATGGCGTAAGCCCATATCATGTCTACCAGTATTGGCCAGGAAAGCATCAATTTTAACAGTAACAATCTTATTTCAAGGAGTAAATTAAGAGTAAAAATTACATTTAGTGAAAAGTAAAAATTACTGCAGAGCAAGTTTATTGGGACCCATGATACAAAGGTAAAGTTGAAATATTCACTCAATTTTGTTTTTGAAATTTTTGTCCGCTTTTCTTAATATTGCACCAGGTTTCTTCCAAAAATATTTAAATGTACTGGTTTCATATAAACAGACACCCTATTTTAACCACCCTTTATGACGGGCTTGGAATACCATCACCACCATCATCTGCTAAAGGCAATGCGTGTTGCTGTAACCACATCTCCTGATAGCCTCTTCATGTTGCTAAATGAACCACATACCAGTTCATCGACGGAGTTCTAGATGTGCGACATCCTTGGTTGTCCCCTGGGTCCTCTTCTGAGCCTTCAATGATGTTTTATAGAAGACAGTCATGTCTCAGTTCGTGTCCAGGGAACTTTGTTTTCCTCTTCTGTATCGTACGCGCATTTGGAAGAACCTGGCATTACACCTTCACTCTCAATTTCTTCAATATTCTGCTCACTTCAATAAGTTTCACTGTTGCTATCACTGTCCATTTTCCAAAATGTCATTATTGCCATAATCTCCATCTGAAACAATGTCAACTTGCGCTTCCAATCTCGCGAAAGCGGTTCTACTGCATAACAAATAAACTGGTATTCAACAACTACAGTGTCTGCCTCCAGCTCCCCACAGTGTGTATTGTTAGAAAGGGAATATAATATACGAAGATAAGCGAGGCACTGTGTCATTGCGAGCTGAGCTCGTCATTTGATTCGTGCGCGACCACAGCTTGTCATATGGGATCTTGGTTAACAGACTGGTTGAGTGGTGAGTAATTCAGCAAAGGGAGCTTTAAATGCATGGCCCAGCATGTGTCACATGCTCTGTTCCATATGACATTTCATTTTAAAATTTTCTTATGAGGAATGCAGCCTTCCATCAACATCCTCGTTCAGAGATCTTAAACAGCTTTTCAATGTGGTCGAGTATAATTTTATGTGTTCATTGAATATTTTATTAACAAAGATTATTTTGGAATAGCACATTGCCCTAGACTTCACTCAGTCTACACCATGAAGGAGCGGAAGATTGATTCCTTTTAGTGGGAAGGTTACGAATAGTGGAACTCCATAACTTAAACTGCCTGCTGTCATTTCTTGATGGAAACAGTACTTTTGCATCCATCTCTTGGCACAGGCCAGAGTAAAGTGTAGCTTCCACCGAAGTCCCAGTCAACATCCTTGGCTGTGACAATACGGAAGTTGCTGGGGTATGGGTAGTACTGAGTAATGACATTCGGAGCATGACTAGTGCATCTGAGTGTTATGAAAGTTGCTGCTCATAGGGTCAGTCATGCTGCAACAGTACTTTCTGACCCAGTGAGGAAAGCAATGGCAAACTACCTCACTCCTCATCTTGCCTAGTACGCCTCATTTTGGTGCTGCCATTGGTTTTTGGGATTTCGTTATAACCGCGTAACCTTTGGTGGTGCTAATTGAGGATCCAACAAGCTTCTGGGCTGATGACTTAACAGAGAGACAGGAACTTAAACCTAATAAATACATTTTTTCTTATAAGGTACCTAAAATATTTCATATTTAACATTTCATATTTAATATTTTAAGTACCTTATAATAAATAAATAAATAAATATATTGATTTAAAAATATTTTAAGTACCTTATAAGAAATAAATGTATTGATTAGGTGGGAAGTTCCTATCTTTATATTTGCAATCACTAGAATTATCAATACAGATAATGAAGCTAATACAGTAGATTATAATAGCAGAACTCCGTCAAGAGTCTTCATCATCTGTATGGAGAAGGATGTTATAGACAAAATAAATACAACCTTTAGATGTTATAATAATTGTCCCGTTTGACAGCATAAGTTAATAGAGACCACAGTTGCCACCTTTCTCATTATAGTATTTTCCTACCCTGTCATCCCTCAAAACTACTGAGTGTTAGTTCAACATATACCTTAAAAAACAACTAATGTAAGTTGACTTGAGAAGAAAATACATAAGTTAAGAACTTCATGTTTTATCCATATTGACATGCATTCTGGAGAATAAGTATGGGGTTATTCTCCTTTCAATACACTGCAAGTAAAATGGCAAGGAGATTTTTAGAAGATTTGACAATTTAAGGGACAATTTTCAACACAACCAGAAATCATCCTCAGCCTTACAATTCTAAGCATTTCCTAGTTGTACATTGTATGTACAATCATTAAATATTAAGCTTAAATAAAAGATTTTCCCACCCCCCCAAACAAGAGTACAGTGATCCCCCTATTTCCCCACCTATGACCATTCACTTGCCTCCTTCCCCTCCACCAGAAGCTCAGCCATCAGTTCGGCGCTAACTTGAGCAGAGTGTCCCTCAGATTGTTAACAATTTGACACTTTGGGAATAAGGACGAATGGTATGTCTCTTATAATTTTTCTTATTGTTTACCTCTAACACATCATTATCATTATTTAAAATAATATTAAAATAAGATTGTTAAAAAACTTGAGGCTCACTTGTTATATACATATAAAATATAAGTGTGCTATCTTGAATTGATGCATAGAGTAATGTTGTATTTGACGACCCACTTACAGGTGTTATAGCAGTACTATGTAATTTGAATACCTAGCACTGCAATAACACCTCCAAGTGGGTTGTCATATAAACCCAGATCGAACGCACTGTCTTTGTACTCTGGGCTACAGCAGCTGCAGTATGGGAGGTGCACGCCTTGCAAGCAACCTGCACCTGTTTGACCTGGGGACAATTTCGGCGCATCCACGAGGACTCTGAAATTGAGGATGAAGATAAATTTCAATACCTAATCCAGTCCACCAAGGTTGATAGCCGAGCTAGAGATTTAGTTGCCAGTCTGAATCAAACATGGTGAAACAGTTAATGTTGCAACAACATATTTTTGTATGTAAAAGTTCTGGTTTCATCTTAATGGTCATGCAAATAGTCATAACTCTTGCTATTGGTTAGCACAAAATCCTAATGGTGTTCATAAAGTCTCTCATTATGATAGGAAGATTTGTGTTTGGAGTGTTCTTAGTGCAAGACTAATATTTAGTGTCTTGTTTACACTATGAGTGTTTGGCTGTTGTTATGGTGATCTTTGGAGAAAAACAAAACAAGTATTGCTGACGGACTGTAATGTGTGAAATTGTATTTTCGTAATATAGTGTGTCTTTTATAGCAGTTGTGAGTGTTTATTATGTGATCAACTGGTTATACCTATACTGGGTAGGCATAGGTCCCTAACAAAATTGTGCCGACCCTGCCAGGATACGTATTAATTTATACAACTTGTAGATTGTATTGAAATGGAGAAGTTAACGAAAGCTTGGAGGCCAGTTAGAGCGACTTTTACGAAAACGTACAACTTGCTCTTGCAAAATTTATGTCAAGAAATACAAGACGGCATTCAAGAAGACACGTTGCAATCCTTGATAAATAAATTGGAAAGGTTAGGAAAGGAACTGGCTCTGTTGGACGAAAAAGTGTTAGATTTGTTGCTGGAAAGAGAAGGAGACGATGAGTATGACCGTGAGTACGAATCTATAGACAGTTTTAGAGACAAATTAGATGATGCAAGACAAAAATATGCCCTGTGGTTACAAGCTAATAATGCCAATGTGTTGGAAGTAGTGTCAGGTAGATCAACTGTATCAGCTGAGAATAAAAACAAAAGGCAGTTTGAAATTACCAAAGATAGAACTCGTGAAATTCGATGGGGGGGTTAGGAATTGGTTGGAATTTTGGGGACAATTTCGGCGCATCCATGAGGACTCTGAAATTGAGGCTGAAGATAAATTTCAATACCTAATCCAGTCCACCAAGGTTGATAGCCGAGCTAGAGATTTAGTTACCAGTTTCTCCCCCCCCACTGCTGAAAATTACTCTAATACTGTAGAATCCCTTAAGGGTAGATTTGGAAGAGAAGATTTATTGACAGAATTCTATGTCAGGGAGCTCATAAGACTTGTAGTAAAAAATGTTTCTCAGACAAGGGAGAAGCCTATGCTTGCTACTTTATACGACAAGTTAGAAGCACAGCTGAGAGCTTTACAATCAATAGGTGTTACTCAAGATAAGTATGGCTCGATGCTCTTTCCATTAGTAGAATCTTGCTTGCCTGAGGAAGTATTACGTGTCTGGATGAGTTCATCAATGACTAAAATGGATCAGGATAATGGACATGCTGACAAACTGACTACGTTACTTGGTTTTCTGAAGGGTGAAGTAGAGAGTGAAGAGAGAATTACATTCGCTCAAGCTGGTTTTGGATTCTCTAATAAATCGAGGAGTGCTAAGATTAAAGAACGGGACCGGGAGGAGCAAGGTTTAGCTACTGCTAGTGTACTTTTTGCTGGAAAAGGAAACATTTTGGAGTGTGTCTTCTGTAATAAACCGCATGACAGCAAAGGGTGTCATCTGGCTCAAGAATTGAACTTAAGGGGTAAACATAAAAGGTTGTCAGAGAATAAAGCTTGTTTCTCATGTCTGAAGGTGGGACATAGGGCTGTTGCATTACAAAACTAAAATGTTTTGTGTGCAGTGATAAACATGAGGCTATTATGTGTCCCAAATTAGATGTAAATAAAGTGGGTTATAAGGGTGATGAGAAGAACCAAGAATGGGGTTCAAAGTTGTCAGTGGCCCAACCGTAACACTTAATACCCCAAACCAGTGATGTTTCGGAAGTAATGTTACAAACTCTTGTAGTTAGGTTAAATCATCAAGGAAAAGTTCACAGACTCGCAGAGATCCTGTCTATTGGAGAAAACTGCCATGGAAATGGGGTATATTCCATCAAAGACTGAAAAAATTGAACACAAGCTTTTTGGGGGTTCTTCAATCGGTGCAAACGATCATAACCTGTATGAGACAGCTATTGTCAACCTACGTCATTCAATTTCTCAAAGGTGCTGGGACAAAAGGTAATTTGTGGTACAATCCCACGTTTAAGAGTGGTATGAGATCAGAGAAAAGAAAATTTGGCTCTCTGATTATGGTCCAGAGCCATCGGAGATTGAGTTACTCATTGGTGCAGGCAACGTGGGAAGTTTATTGACCGGGGAAACAATCAAGTTGAGGTCTGGTTTGGTTGCTGTTAGGACCACATTTGGTTGGACAGTGATGGCACAGCTCTGGAAGACAACTGAGAACTCTAACACAGTGTCTATGATGAACTCTCTGTTTGTGAGAACGGCTTCTTTGGGTGAACTATGGAACTTGGAAAGCATAGGAATTTGTGATCCGACCGAAACGTTGTCGAAGAAGGAAATTGAAATGGCAACATTGAAACATTTCCAAGAAAATATTAAGATAAATGAGGAAGGACGATATGAAGTCACGCTTCCATGGAAAGAAGATCAGCAGCTATTGTCAGGCAACAAGGATGTTGCATTAAAAAAGACTGGTTTCTGCAACACACCACTTAATCAAGGAAGAAAATTTTGAGAAGTACCAGCAGGTGCTCAATGACTGGCAAGATGAAGGGATAATTGAAGAAGTTGGCCAAGAAAGCTCTCAGGATGCTGAGTACTTTTTACCGCACCGAGGAGTTTTTAAGGAAGGATCAACTACAGCAGTGAGGCCGGTGTTTGATGGTTCATGTAAATCGAAAGGAGGACTTTCACTCAACAACTGTCTGGAGTAGGGACCTAATCTATTAGAAGTAATCACATCTATTTTGAACCGGTTCTGTTTAAACAGGATTGGCATGATCTCAGACATAAAGAAGGCCTTTCTTCAAATCGCAGTCGCTGAAAGGGATCGAAACTTTTTGAAATTCCTGTGGTGGGAGAATTTTGCTGCGGAAACTCTTAAAATATACCGCCACAAACGGGTTGTTTTGGAGTTAACTGCAGTCCATTTCTACTTGGAGTGTTATTGGATCTTCATTTAAAAAACAATACATGCTTCCGTGAAACTGCAGATAAACTGAGAACATCTCTGTATGTGGACAATTGCGTCACTTCCGTGAACACAGAAGAAGAACTTAAACAATTTGTGGATGAGTCGAAGGAGCTACTGTTGCAAGGAAAATCTGACCTTAGAGGGTGGGAGTACACCAGGTTGACTCTGGACGATGAAGTACCTAAAGTGACACCTGTTTTGGGTTTGTTGTGGGACCCCGTAGCTGATGTTTTGTCATGTAAAATGGTGAAGTTGAATGACTCTGATGTTCTCACAAGGAGGAGAGTTTTGTCAATGACTCGAAGTATTTTTGACCCAGTTGGTTTTACTTGTCCGGTTTCCACTGTACCTAAGGTTTTACTACAGGAAAGTTGGAGAGAGAAAGTAAGTTGGGATAGTCCGTTAAGTGAAAACACCCAAATCAAATTCAATAAGTGGTTGAATGACTTGTCCTCTGTTGCTGAAATTAAAGTGCCTAGAAGATTTTCGAGTTGTGAGAACAAATCATCATGGAGTATGCATGTATTTTGTGATGCCAGTCAAGTGGCTTAAGCAGCCATTATTTTCTTAAGATCTTTCAAGGGAAAAGAGTTTGAAGTGCGACTGGTCGCAGCAAAATCAAGGGTAGCCTCCTTAAAGAAAATAACGATACCGAGACTGGAGTTATTAGCCTGCACTATAGGCTCATGTCTTGCATTTTCTGTGAAGGAAAGTTTGAATCTGACGGACATCCCCGAGTACTATTGGAGTGACTTTTCTTCTGTGTTATGTCGGATAAGAAGATAGGAAGTTTAGGGAGTGTTCGTCACTAACAGAGTGAAAGAAATTAGATTATTATCTAATCCTAAGCGTTGGTTTCAGCTACCAAACACAGACAACCCAGCAGACCTACCTTTGAGAGGTTGCTCTACTTTGCAGCTGATTTCTTCTCGTTGGTGGGAGGGACCTGCTTGGTTAAAGTTGGAAGAGAACAGTTGGCCATCGCACGTTGTAGAAATTAATGAAGAGGAGGTCAATGAAAGAAAAAAAGGCCTTGTTACGACTACTATGCTTGTCTCCCAGGAAAAGCAGTGGCATTTAAGATTCTTTTCTCAGTATTCAAGAATCGTCAGAATGGTGGCCTGGATGCTGCTGTTCATCAACAATGCGAGAAAGGACGCAGAGCAGAATGTTGCTTCTGAATTGGATTGTTTTGAAATTTCAATGGCGGAGAGATGACTGTTGAAAATTGTTCAAGAAGAGAACCATACTGAAAGGGACAACCAACAAACACTGTGCCTTTTCAAAAACCAGCTGGGCCTTGTCAGGGTTAAGACAAAAATCACCAACAGAAACAATGAATACGATTTCTGTACACCTGTTTTATTGCCATCAAATCACCCTCTGACTGGGGTGATAATCAGAGAACACCATTTGAGAGCTTCTCATGCTGGTGTTCAGATTCTACTTGCCATACTGCGGGAGCACTACTGGATACCAAAGGGAAGAAGAACAATTTACAAAGTCATCAGGAAATGTATGCAATGTAGAAGATTCGAAATGAAAAAATCAGTTCCCAAAATGCCAGCCCTTCCAGAAAATTCTGTGAGAGATGCAGGTGTATTTGAAGTGGTAGGAGTTGACCTTGCTGGAACACTATTTCTAAAATCCAAAGACAAGGCTTGGATTGTGATTTTTACATGTGCAGTTGTTAGAGCAGTCCATTTTGAACTAGTAATGACTTTGTCAACTACAGGGTTTTTACTAGCTCTTAGGCGCTTCATAGCCCGACGGGGCAGGCCTCGTGTGATTTATAGTGACAATGGGACAAACTTTGCTGGGGCTAACAAATTGTTCGACAACAATGATTGGAAGAAAATAGGTGCGAAAACACCGGTTACTAGAATCGAGCACCTGGCTGGGGTGGATTCTGGGAGCGCATTGTGCAAATGGTCAAGAAACTATTAAGGCGTGTTTTAGGCAAGGCTGTCTTGACATATGAGGAACTGTTGACTGTTATTGCTGATTGTGAATCCGTAATTAACTCCAGACCTCTCACCTACAATCCAGAAAGTCGGGATGAATTGGTACCTCTAACTCCATCAATGTTTCTTCAGGACATTCCTGTGGTTGGTACTCCAGATTTAGACAAACTAGATCAGGTCAGTCTCTCAAGAAGGTTTCAGTACTTTCAACAGCTGAGGAATGAACTGAGGAGAAGATTCCGACTGGAATATCTGGGTAGCCTTCTGTGCTCTCCATCGGGCAAGGAGCCTGATCGGCATTGGAAGGTAGGAGATGTGGTCATCATTGGTAGTGATGACAAGAGAAGAATCGATTGGCCTCTGCGGAGAGTCACAGCTATATTTCCAGGTAAAGACAAAGTGATCAGGGTAGTTCGGGTGAAGACATCGTCAGGAGAACTTATCCGTCCTACGAGGCACCTTTATCCATTGGAAGTTGAAGGTGGGAGTGAGGAGATAGCCTTACCCAGTGATATGGTTCCTGAGACAGTCAGTCTCGGCAGCCGAAACTTCACCAGGAGCGGAAGAAGAGTTAAAATACGAAGCGTATTTTTAAGTAAGGTCCGTTTTGTTGTAGACACTAGTAGTTTGCGTGCATATCGCAATGAGCGTGTGCATCGTGTACCGCCATGCCTCGGGAACAACTGTGCTCAGTTTCAGCTCTGTAGCTAACCTGCACGGTTCTGTTCTGTGCTTTCAAAATGTTTGACTATCAACTCGCCCGCCGCGTGTGAGGTTCGGTCAGTAATACGGTTTTTGTCAGCAAGGAACATGTCTGCTACAGAAATTCATCGACAGATTTGCGAAGTGTACGGTGATACTGTTATGAGAGAAAGCAAAGTGCGTAATTGGGTACGACAATTCAAAGATGGCCGTTACAACGTCCATGATGAGGACCGCTCCGGTCGCCCTTCTTTGATTACAGACGATTTGGTGGCTTCAGTTGATGCAAAGATTCGTGAGAACAGGCGCTTCAAAATAACAGGTCTCTCAAACGAATTTCCTGACGTGTTGAGATCAGTGCTTTACAACATTGTTTCTGAACACCTAAAGTTTAGGAAACTGTGCTCCCGTTTGGACCTGAAACTCCTAACGAAGGACCAAAAATCAAAGGTTTGAGTGTGCAATGAAGTTCTTGATGCATTATGATGAAGAAGGTGACGGCTTCTTGAGTCAGATTTTAACTGGAGACGAAACATGGGTTTCGCATATCACACGCGAATCGAAGCAACAGAGCATGGAATGGAGACACACACACTTGCCTGTAAAGGTGAAGGCCAAACAGACTCTGTCCCAGCGCAAAATCAAGGCGTCGGTGTTTTGGTATAGGCATGGTGTTTTGTTGGTCGACTTCATTCAACGAGGAACCACTATCAATGCAGAAGCATACTGCCAAACTCTGAGAAAGCTACGCAGAGCGATTCAAAACAAAAGACGCGGCATGCTGCCAAAGGGAATTGTCCTTCTCCATGACAATGCAAGACCTCACACTGCAGGTCAGACCCGCAATTTATTGGACAGTTTTGGCTGGGAAGGTTTAGACCACCCACCCTACAGTCCTGATCTTGCGCTGAGCGATTACCATCTGTTCCTCCACCTCAAACATCACCTCAGTGTCAACCATTACAATGATGACGACGACGTGAAAACGGCAGTGAACTCTTGGTTATCAAAGCAGGTGGTAAGTTTCTATGAAGAGGGTATTTTAAAATTGGTTACGAGGTATGATAAGTGTTTGAACAAACTTGGCAACTATGTCAAAAAATAGAGTAAAGTATGTACTTTCTGAAAATAAATTTACTTTTTTGAAATAACCTTTCGTTGTGTACTTATTCTCAAACGGACCTTACTTAAAAAACACGCCTCGTACCTTCTCACCTCTGTCTGTAAACATTGGGTTTTGACTGATATCAAAAGGTGGGAGTATGTCATGTTTACACTATGAGTGTTTGGCTGTTGTTATGGTGATCTTTGGAGAGAAAAATAAACAAGTATGGCTGACTGACTGTAATGCGTGAAATTGTATTTTCGTAATATAGTATTTCTTTTATAGCAGTTGTGAGTTTTTATTATGTGATCAACTGGTTATACCTATACTGGGTAGGCATAGGTCCCTAACAATTAGGGCATAATTTTTTCAAGACAACACTAAATGCACAGAGGTACCAAGATAACATTTTGACACCGTTCTTCCATCAATTAATGGATGAAGAAAAATTGTATATGTGGTTTCAACAAGATTCAGACCTGCTCATACAGGAGAAGATTCCCTTCTTACAACTTCGGAAGTGTTTGCAGACAGAACGATCAATGCTGGTCTATTTCTGCCTCGTTCTCAAGATCTAAGTGTGTGATTTTTCACTTGTGGGGTAAACTGAAAGAAAGAGTGTACCACAAATCCTCGCACATTGGAGGAACTGAAAGAAAACATTATGAATGGAATCAGAAATATTACAATTGCAGAACTCGCTAGCATCAGCCAGAATAGCAAACACTCAAAAACGAGTAGGTTGATCTTCCACATTACTCTTCATCTGTGAGTCCGTAGGTGACTGAACAGCCCAATACGGGAGGCACAGATGGTGGATAGACCCAGGTGGAGGAGCCATGTTCTCCTATTTTTTCTTTTTCCTTCCTTCGTAGCCTCTTATCGTTCGCTATTCGTCTACGGTTATCTTCAAAAAGTAGTGTGCCGCGATGAACTAAAGATCTCCAGAATGAACGGGTGACGGCTAAGGTCTCCTAGTTGTTAACATCAGTGTGGCACATCTTCATGTTAGCCTTAAGTACATCCTTAAATCGCTTTCCCTTGACCTCCCAAACAATGCTTACCCACTGTTACCTAGGAGTAAAACACTTGCTCGGGAATGCGATTGTTGGGCATACGTATTACATGCCCTGTCCAATGTACCTTACGTCTTAAAACCATGGCTTCTATACTGGTGCTCTGTGCCTCTTCAATATGCCGATATTTGTGCGTCTATCCTGCCAGGTTATACGCAGAATTCTCCTTAAATGTCACTGGTGATATTGTCCCAACTTTTTAATATGATGCCTGTAGCATGTCCAGGATTCAGATCCATATAGTAAGCAGGAAACTACAACTGAATTGTATACGAGGATCTTTGTTACACCATTGACATCATGACTGCCAAATTCTCAGGATCGTAGTTTGGCAAAGGATGCTCCAGCATGGTTACTTCTAAATTGGATTTCTGAATCTATATTTAGGCTTGATGAAAGGATTCTGTCAAAGTAAGGAAAGGAGTTTACTACTTGAAGGCTCGCTCCATTGATGGAGACATTGATCTGTATAACTGAGGAAGGATTACACTTCCAGCATCTTTTGTAAGTTAAGATTACATATTGGATTGTATAGACGCTTAAACCAGGGAAGCCACGCACCTCATAAGTTCAACTGAGGTAGTTGCCATAGCACAGTGTACAAACTCCGTGCATTCGGTCTGTATTCATATGAGGGACCCTGTATAACATCATTCTATGCATCAATTCAAAATAGCACGTTTATATTTTATATGTATATAACAAGGGAACAAATAGGTTTTGATGATCTTATTTTAATATGAAAATGTGCCTGAAGACAACAGCAGTGATATTAAATAACAGTGAATTGAGCCATTTTAAAACTTAGGATTATAATTATATATTTAGCTGATAAAGGCCCATAAAAAAGGCCAAAACTAGTACTTGAAATATAATGCATAATTTTGTATATATAATGTATTGATTAGGTGATAACATCCCATCATTATATGTTGTGAGTTATAGTCTCATCAAGATGGAGAAATGAAATTAATGTCATATGAGATCAAAAGTTCACTTTGGGCACCTTAGGATAGACTCGTAGAACAGAAAAATGAAATCTAGATCAGCAGCACAAATTCTTCAAGAAATAAGGATAACATGTAGCAGATCTTGAAAAGAAATTATGCAAGTGATTGATATCCTGATACCCTTGGGGTCAGAATAACGGAAAATCAAGGAAAGGATGTGACTCACTGATGGTAGTGTGAGTCACTATCTTGGTGGACCTCAGCCCAGGAGGTCTGGCACCTCAAGGACTGAAAGTATCCAGTAACCACGAGATAGCATGAAGAGCAAGTCATGCACTCTTGTAATCACTGATCTCTTAAGTGCGGTCAGTATCCAGTATTCAGCAGCCATGAAGATGGTTTTCCATGGTTTCCCAGCAAATCACATTTTACAAAAACATAACTTTTCTTTGTATTAGTCTGTTATGTCTCCGATATGAAAAGATAGCAGTAACTGAATGTTTCCTTCTTGAAGCTCCTTTACTTTTCAAACTTATGGTGAACATCTTCTGTTCTGTTTCAGGGAAAGAGAAAGAGGAAGAGGAGAAGGACGAAAGAGAGTGAGTTGAAACACATTATAGGATAAAAACCTAAAGCGAGTTTGAAATTCAAACATTTTAAATATAAACTAACTTCTCAGTGAAAGAGCGCTAGGAATGATGATAGAACAGTACACAAAAGATGAACACATGGGCAAGAGAGAGATAAGGTGTACTGCATGTTCCCAGCCTGTTCCAAGATGGTTGTAGAGTATAATTGAAGGGCTGAAAACCATAGTGGGCCAAATCCACCAATCGTCAAGATTGAGTTAATGCCATCCAGCAGTTCATTTCTGAGTCAGGTATTATCTCTTCAACTGGGCTATCTCCATGTCTTCCCATTTATGTGCTACAGGGTCACAAGAAATCAACCAAATAGAACTAGCCACTGAAGGTATTTCCATAGTGGGCCAAGTCCTCATGACCAATCCCTCTCTTTTTCTGAGTCACGTGATACGCGTAGTATCAGGACAAACATCCGCCACGAGGAGAACATAAACTGTGATACCAATTCGAAGAAAAGAAAGAGCGTTTAATTTTACAAGATGACGTTTTTGGTGTACTATGTAGGAATACATAACTGCGAGAATGATAAAGGGTACATGTATATGTGGAGTCTAACAGAAGTAGGTTCATGTATTCTGTATTACCTGAGAAATGTCAGCACAACAGCAAATCGCTTAATAGCCTATTCAGACAGTTGTGGTAGGAGATTATCTGACCTTAGTTAAGGAATGTAGGGAAAATAAGCCCTTTAGTTTGAATATGGCATAGAAAGAAAGTATTAACATTAAGGAGCTCTCAAAAAAGTTTGTGATTCGTAAGGAAACAGTAGATGGTGATAAGATTCAGTGGATGAAAATTAGGTGGTTGAATTGCCAGTCTAATGAACCTCTTAAGATTAAGTTCAGGTACACCCTCAACAAAAATGGAAGAAAGCAAAATCCTTCATATTTCACCTTCTCGTACGGGCAGCCCATCCGCAAAAGTAACCATTTCAGTATTTTCACCACGGGGACAGAGTCCTGCTCAAAGAGCACCATTTAAGCTGCCAAAAGCTAAATATGATGATTTAATTGCCATGCTTCCATTCATTTCACTATTTCATAAGTTTTGAAGTATTTTGCAATAATGTGATGTAGCAACGGCAAAATTAAGTACCTAACAATGACATGTGGAGTTGGTCCACTGGGATATTATCAAAATTTATACTTTCTGTTTGGAGTCAATTTGGGCCAAATCCACTCCAGTGAAAAATTACGGTATTTATTTAATTATTTGTATTCAAATGCCAGATAATCTTTGTATTTGGTTTGTAGTAATTAATTCATCTATGAACTATAATATGGAAATGTTGTAGTTTCTGTAATCTTTGTCTGTGAATTATAGCAGTGACTAAACTTTAACCTTAATTTGTTCCAATTTTTAAAAAGTGGCACATGCCCCATTATGGTTCTCAGCCCTTCAACTCAGACTTGGCCTTCAGCTCAATAGGGATTTCATGGCGAATGAGGTTAACTCAGTTAAAGTTAAAAACTTCCTGATTGTTCCGTATTGAATAGAGAAATAAGAAGAAGTACAATATTACAGGGAAGGATCCACCTTTCAATACTCCGTAGTAAGTTGAACTAAAAAGTAGTTACAACCTGTTTATTGGGACCGGTTTCAACACATTTCAAGTGTCATCATCAGCCAATTAGCGAAGATCTTAAAACAACTAATATATTGAACACAGGCAAAATATTAACATTGTATCATATCGTAGCAATTCAGTTAATGTTCAAAACACAATAATCACAGTCAAGAGAGTAAACAGAACATCACTATCTTGCGCCGAAAACAAATATAGTTGAAGTCCATAAGCAGATCAAGTATGCACTTATGTAAAGTCGTTGCTAGGCAGGTCTTGTAGGCATTTGTTTCTCCGGCCGAAGAGTAAAAGGTGACGTGAATGAAGTCTTAGGAAAACAGTGTAGGATTTAATTTCGTCAAATTCAAAGTGGATATATAGGTTTTAAAATAATTTAAAACGTTAAAAAAGAATAAAGCCAAATAAAAATATATTAAAAAATAGGAAGAAATAATGAAAGAAATACGAGGTTCAACTCAAAACAACTTGCCGTAGTAATTGATAAAGAAATGATAAATAGAGAAAGGGGGTGGGGAACGTTTATTAGAGGGTGGTGATGGTGGTTATTGTTATTAGAGGAAATACAATTGGGCAACAATCCTTTATATAACACTAATTCGAGGAAAAAAGAGGAAGAGAACCGACACTTCGAAAAATGAAGATATCGGTTAAAGGAAGACAAGGGCCACGAAGGGTGTGAAAATGAAAGACTCCCTAGCCCTCGCAAACCTAATAGCATCGGGGTCGGAAAAGAACAAGAGTTGACCAAGGGAGGTCGGACAGGATAGATGAAAGTGAGGAGCCTGGCACAAGTAAGTGGAAGCAATGCCAGGACTCAGCTAAGGGCCCCGTGGTCGCCAACCCACGCTCCGAAGTTCAGAGCCCCTGGGGGATGGAGGGTGGGAAGGAAAGAAAAATGGAAGGGATCCGATACTTCAAAAAATGAAGATATCAGCCAAAGGAAGACAAGGGCCACGAAGGGCATGAAAATGAAAGACTCCCTAGCCCTCGGAAACCTAATAGCGTCAGGGTCGGAAAGGAACAAGAGTTGACCAAGGGAGGTCGGACAGGATAGATGAAAGTGAGGAGCCTGGCACAAGTAAGTGGAAGCAATGCCAGGACTCAGCTAAGGGCCCCGTGGTCGCCAACCCATGCTCCGAAGTTCAGAGCCCCTTGGGTGGGGAGGGGGCAACTAAGGAGGATCAAGGGGGGTGTTGCAGAAGGGGGAAGTGGCATGAGAGGGTATTGTGTAAATTGTGAAAGATTGATTCCTTATTTGTTGACTTCAGGTTATTTAAAAAGGAGATGAGAAAATCGAAAAGGGCATTGGGTTTCTCAGAAATATCATTCAGATTAAGATTTGGATTGAAAAACTGGTCAAGGTGTATAAAACAGTTTTCGGTGATGTCTAGGAGAGGGCCTTTATTTAGAGTGCTGAGAATTTCAATATCCTGGTTTATTGTAGTGAAAGCATGTTTTGTGTCATGTATGTGTTGTCCCACTGCCGAAAATCTGTTGTGCTTTATTGCATTAACGTGTTCAAAGTACCTAATTTTGAAGTTGCGACCAGTTTGACCTATGTAAGAAGAATTACAGTTGTGGCACTTAAAACGGTATATGCCTGATTTAGAAAAGACACTTGTTCTATTTAAAGAGTGGGAGTTATGTAATAATTCAAGGTTTCTATTATTAGTTCGAAAAGAAATCATGGTATTGTGTGTTTTGAAGACATTAGCTATACTATAGGTATTTGTATTGAATGTGAATGTGGTGTAAGCAGCTGGTTTGGGAATATCTTTTAAGAGTGTTGTGTTAGGGTGGTGTCTAAATTTGTTAATGATTTGTTCAATAAAATAAGAGTTATAACCGTTAAATTTGGCAATAGAGCGGATGATGTTTAGTTCTTTATTTAAGTTTTCCTTTGATAGCGGAATTTTGAAGGCGCGGTTAACCATACTGTTGTATGAAGCACGTTTATGTGACTGGGTGAAAAGAGTCTTGTTTTATGGTATTAGCTGTATGTGTGGGTTTTCTATAAATCATATATGATAATGAGGAAGGTAATCTGTTTATTGTTATGTCTAGAAAATTAATTGATTTGTTTGATTCTGTTTCAAGAGTGAATTTAATATGTGGATCAATTTTATTAAGGCTATTAAGAGTAGAAGCTGCATTGAAAACTATCATCCAGTATAACAAATGTGTCATCCACATATCTAGCCCAAAATAATACATGTTTAAATTCGTCATTGTTATCAATGAAAATGTGTTCTAAAAAGTCTAGGTATATTTCTGCAAGGATCCCCGAGGCTGGAGAACCCATAGCCAAATCATCTTGTCGATAAATTATATTGTCGAAGATGAAGAAGTTGTTAGTAACTACTAATTTTAAGAGGATCATAAAATCATTAATTTCAAGTTTGCTTAAGCAACTATATGTATTTAAGTTATTTTCAATAATAGGAAATAATTTTTTGATATTAATACCAGCAATGTTTTTGTTGACTTGGAGCTTCTTAGCAAGTTGGAGGGATGTGAAGAATCTGTCTGTCATCATTTTTCTCCCTGATTTAGAAACAACTCCACAAGGCAAAGTACAATGTACTCTCCTGTTGGCTGCTTATCCAGATGTGAGTCAACCTTACCATGGTATGGAAAAGGATTGCGGATGTATTTTGACTACACATGCAGCAATCGAGAATTTGAGTCCATATTTGTCAGACTTGCTTGTCATGAACTGGGTAAATCTGAACCTGCTTTTGCTGGGAAGTAACTGCTCATCAACTGTTATATTCTCAGTTAGACAATAACGGGAAGGACAATTTTCCAAAAATGTGTCCCAGATTTCAGAGAAAAGAGCAAACTTGTTAGAGCTGATTCCTCATCGAAATGGATGAATCTGAGAAGCTCTCGAAATCTAACTCTTGGCATCGTGTCGAACACAGAACACCCCGGGTATACATGATAGCAGTCACAGCCTCCATCTCCTCGAGTGACACGCTCAAGTCTGTTTTCTTGAGTTCTTTCTGAACGATTGATTCTGTGTGTTGTTTTGTTATTACACAATGCATCGATTCATCAAAGACTTGACGAAAGACACTAATTGACAGAGTTTTCAACTCGGTGGTAAGTATATGTTGAGGGATCTACCCACTCTTTCAGGATGTTAACTGCAGCCCAGCCTTCCTGATGAAGAGTTCGAATGCCACTTGGTTCCATCTCGAGTGACCATTTTCACTGATAAAATACCAAACTGAGATTGAGACATTTGAGGTGAGTCAGAGGCAGATTAGCACTTCCATCTGCTCCTGTTTCATCCCTCTGTCTCGTTATGATCTTCGTCCTCACTAGTCTCGCTTGTCACTAGCAAAACATTGTCATCTGAATCGGATAGTTCACTTTCAGATTTTCTAGCATACAAGATACCTCTTCAGTAAAGAAATAATCATAACACACTTTATAAATGATGGTTCTCAGCCCTTCAATTCAGACTTGGCCTTCTTCACCTCAATAGGGATTTCATGGTGAATGAGGTTGATTGTTCGTACCAACAATTTTGTTGTTGTCTTGGAGCTTCTTAGCAAGTTGGAGCGATGTGAAGGATCTGTTTGTCATCATGTTTCTCTTCAGTAAAAAGTTCCTTCTTGATGGACATAAGAACAGGTTTCTTGGGCTCACTCTGGTGTTTTTGAGGGAACTCCCTCTTGAAATGGTGCTCCTAGTTTCAGGTTCCATCACCAGGTGCCTAGAAGATGCCTTATCTTGAAGATACATTAATTGGATATCTCCCAGGTCTACGTCGACTTCCGCATCCTTGCGAGTCCCGAGATTTCCATCATGCCAGGCGACCCTCAGACATCTGTCTTTTCCCAAAAAGACTTCATGAGCTGCATAGTCTACGATCACCTTGTATTTTACCAAAATATCAAGGCCTAATATGATGTCAGTTATCAGGTTGTGAATCACTGAGACGTTAGTTAGGTTAGTCTGTCCGCGGATGGAATAGGTTACCCCGTCCGCTGCTCCCACTATCCTTCTGAGATGGTGAGACTTCATAGCTGACAGTAATCTGGCAACAGTCCCAGAAATTATCCAGGTGTCAAAATGACCCTTTCTGCTGTCCAGGATATGCCATTTCAAAAATCTGTAAAAATGTAAATGTTTTGCTGGGTGAGATACATCAAAGTAAACAAGATAAAAACTATGAAATTTCAAGAGATCTGAACAGAAACAATGTAGGCGTGTGCACATTATTACAGAAAAATTGAAGGTGTGTGTCATTTTGACCCATTTTTTTTAATTGTTAACCTGTTAGCAATTTGATCCCTTCCCTCTAAATACATTCCACAATTTCAGGTCTAATTTAACCTATTTTTGTTGCTTTATGACTATAATGTCCGGCTCCATGGCCAAATGGTTAGCGTGCTGGCCTTTGGTCACAGGGGTCCCAGGTTCAATTCCCGGCAGGGTTAGGAATTTTAATCATCATTGGTTAATTTCACTGGCATGGGGGCTGGGTGTATGTGTCATCTTCATCGTCATTTCATCCTCATCATGACGCGCCAGTCGCCTGCGGACGTCAAATCAAAAGACATGCACGTGGCGAGCCGAACAGTTCCTCGGACACTCCTGGCACTAGAAGCCGTACGCCATTCCATTTCAATGACTACAATACATTTATCGTCCTTTCCACTTCCTAAAGCACAATTTTGTTACCATCATTGTTCTCCCACTAAATTCTGCTGTTCAAAACTTCAACAGATCTAGATATTTACCTGATTTTTCAAAACGTTGTTTATTTCCATTTTTGCCATTATTAGAGGATATTTTGTTAGGGATTAAAATAATGTGAACAGATGTTCCATGATTACAAAGTAAACTCCTCAGTTGACTTATAGGTAGACCAGCATTTCTAAGGTTTAAAATATCAACTTGGAAATAACTGATTATTTTATGCCCCCCTAACTCTTCCAAAAGTATCACAAAATGTTTTAGATTGTGGTTACTATTCCCAGATTCAAATTATAGCTATAACTCTTTGCAATCTCATTGTTGTTGAGTCATCAGTCCACAGACTGCTTTGATGCCACTCACCATGCCACCCTGTCTTGTGCTAATCTTTTCATTCCTACGTAACTACTACATCCTATATCTGCTCTAATCTGTTTGTCATATTCATTCCTTGGTCTACCACAATCATTATTGCTACCTACACTTCCCTCAACAACCAACAGAATAAGTTCTGGGTGTGTTAAGATACGCCCTATCATATGACCTCTTCTTCTCATCAAATTCAGCCAAATATATCTCCTCTCACCAGTTCGAATCAGTATGTCTTTATTTGTGATTCAATCTATCCATCTCACTTTCAGCATTCTTCTGTAACACCACATTCAAAAAGGTTCTATTCTCTTTCTTTCTGAGCTAGTTATCGTCCATGTTTCACTTCCATATCAAAGTCTTCAAAAACATCTTTCTGATTCCTTTATCAAAGTTTGAAGTTAGTAAATTTATTTTCTTAAGAAAGGCCTTCTTTTTTGTGCTAGTCTGCATTTTATGTCCTCCTTACTTGTGCCATTGTTAGCTATTTTACTACCCAGGTAACGATGTTCATTTACTTCCTTTAAGACTTCATTCCCTAATCTGATATTTCCTGCATAACCTCACTTTGTTTGACTGCACTGCAATCCCATATTCTGTAAAAAGTACTGGTAATAATAAAAATTCTTGATGTATGTGAGAAAATATTTTTTGAAACTGGAAGTATTATAATGTTATGAGATCTGTTTATAAATGTATGTATTAATAATGAAGTAAAACTTTTTTCTTTTTCCAATTCTTGTTCTACATGATATGGCAGTATTTTTTTTTCTCTTATCTTTTAGAAACGTCAGCAGAACAAGGAGGAGGACGGAAATCCGTCAAAGAAAAGAGGTAAGTGCATTTTCTACATCTATGAAACATGGAGCAGAGATTTCAAAGTCATTTGAGTAGTAAATCCAGTCAGAGAAAGAGACAGGAATGAGAAAGGCAGGTCAATATGGGAAGAGAAATAGCAGACGAGGACAAACATGGAAACACAAAAGAACAAGGACAAACTCAACATCTTCATACACTGCCGTCAACAAATAAATAGGCTCTCCCCTCACCAATCCCATCTTTTCTCAGCCTTTGACAAGTTTGTTCCTACCTCCCAGCTTCATCAAGAAGACAGGCTTCAACACTCATTTATTTGAAGATTCATGCTCGAGGTTCTAGTGCGGCCATTCCCAAACTGGTGGGCTGCGACGATAGTCCAAGGGGTCCACAATAAAAGTGTAAGTTGTAAGTATTTGAAAAGTGAATTTTTATTGTACACATACAATTCATACATTATACTAAACTTAGGAACTATGTTTTCGCAGCATATGTAACTCTTATTTGGCTGATAGCAGTGGAAAAAGAAGAAATAATACAAGGCAGTATAAGTGATATAATAATTGTGAAACACTTGGAATTGCTAGTATCTGCACTCAGACCATAACTTTTGCCTTTGGTTGAGAATATCTCATGGATCAGAAAGGCATGTTTAGCTTCAGAAAATTGCGTGAAATTATCTCAACTCCATGTTTCTCATCGACTCTTTGGTCCATAACGTCCCCTATACCCTACAATTTCTAGAAAGGGAACACTGCGTTTAATGCCTTTCATGACAACTGATCGGTTCGAGTGGCTACATTTGTAAAATGATTGGTCTTAAAACAGCATCACATGTCTCATTGATCCGACAACTGCAACAAGTCTTTATGTAAATTAAGTTAAATTAAACTTCCAATTTCAAAGAAAGTAAATATCTATAAATATAAAATAACAGTTTTGTCTGTACATTGCTCAGAATGTGAAAAGAATGCTATTTCTGTATCGGTCATGTCCACAGTAACAAGTAACCTTTCACTTTCCGTAATGTCTGTCTGTCTGTCTGTCGGGGGATGAGCCACTACAATGTAGGCTATAAATAATTTTATTCACCCTGAGTGAAATGGTAGTTCAGTGGAAGGCCTAAAATTTAATTCTCAAATATTTATATTATTAACCCGTTTGGTGGGCGATGCGGCTAGATCCACGGCTACAAGTCGCTTGCTCGGTGGGTAACGCCGATATATCCGCCGATTCAAATTATATTTTTTTTCTCAGTTGCCTGCCTGCAGAGGTTTATTTCCTTTTCAGCAGCGTATTCTGGATCAGTCTGCCCTCTGATGTGAATTTTTTCAACTACAGTATGTTCTCCCAATACCAATGTGTCGTCCATGAGTTACAACATAAAGAACGCAGCTGAGTCCGGACAAGAACGACCTAAGGCCTAATAGCTCCGCACTGAAGCTTTAGCTCAACGCCTAATAGTCCGTTGGATGTAATAATATTGCTGTATAAGGGATTTCTAGAGATTATGACACTGAACAGACCTCTCTGATGACATCTTAGAACTGTGACCTGATTTATTATCCCCAGTCTTGAGTTCTTCCTTCACGACTGGAGTGTGTGTTTATCGTGAGTTACACAACATTTTATTATTATCGTACGCATCCATAACACAGTCATATTTCATGATTTCCGTCCAAACTGCTGAGACCAGGTTTCTATTTGATCCTTTTTCTTACAATATTTTCTGCTAAAATTTATAACGAATTACCGGCCCCCACTGTTAGAGGAAGATGATTTACTGGTCATGATAAACGAAATGTTGGAATTTAGCGGGGAGAATTGTGATATTAGTGAAGTAAGTTCTGCCGAAGAGGAATTCGTAAGTGACAGGAAATTACCTGGAATAAGTACTGTAAGCTGGAATATTACAGGGTTTGAGCATAGCTGATGCGAATGTTCAGCAGTCGCAAAAGAGACAATACGTGTTCGATTCCAGTTCAAGTAGCAATCATGACAGTGACAGTTGTGACGATAATAGTGATTACAATCCAACCATTGCAAGTTCTTCGTCACTTATACTGAAAATGGACAAAGTAATTCCCGCTTTGATCCAAATTTTCAACGTGATGTAAAGAGAGTGTTTTTACTGAAAACAAAACTGAGCAAAATATTTTAATTACTTTTTTATGACGAGATATGCCAGAACATAGCTGAACAGACAAAAGAAGACGAGCAGGAAATCGCACATAAAACCCAGTTTAGTAAGACGAAAGGAAGGAATCGAGATCAAGACCATGTCCAGACAAATAAGGACGAAATAAAGCTTCTTATGGCCATATTGTTGCTGCAGGGGATTGTAGAGAAATCTAAATTAGGACACTATTTCTTGCAATCGCTTGTTCAATACGCCAATTTTCTATGAGCTGATGACACAGAAGAGATTTTTTTCTCGCCAGATTGAGTGGCCTGACCAGCCTCCTGGCCCCAACTTGGCAGGTTCGATTCTGGCTCAGACCGGTGGTATTTGAAGGTGCTCAAATACATCGGCCTCTTGTATGTAGATTTACTGGCATGCAAAAGAACTCCTGCGGGACTAAATTTGGGCACCTCAGTGTTTCCGAAAACAGTAAAAGTAGTTAGTGGGACATGAAGACAATAACACTATTATTATTATTATTATTTTTATTATTATTATTATTATTATTATTATTATTATTATTATTATTATTATTATTATCATTATTATCATTATCATTTTTTTCCCTTTGCTTTAGGCCATCTGTGGACCATGGTGCTTGTGTTCTAGCTGTGTTTTTGTCGTCGTCTGCCCCTTTTAGCATACTGGATTGTGTTCTTAGTGGCCTCTTGAGCCTTCCTGTAGGCCCAGTATTCCTTCATTTTATTGCTGAATTCTTTCCTGCGCTCCTCTGACCAATTCCCGGCTCCTTTGTGGCTAGCTGATGTAAGGGATGTTAGGAAAGGTTTAGTTTTGACCATTAAATGGTATGCATTTCTGTCAGTAATGGCGGCTTGATTAATATTAAGCTCTGCAAGATCTTTGTCCACTTGTTTGGTCCAGGGGAATCCAGTAGCTTTGCCTTTGTTAGCAACCTTGACGATCTTATGGGATAATCTATTAGGATCCGTTCTGTATAGGTGTCCATAGAAAGTCAGACGTTTTCTCCTGATGGCATCTATGAGGTTTTCTTGATGCTGGTAGAGCTCATTGTTGGGTTTGTACAATCGCTTTCCATCTGGTAGGCCCTATTATTCTTCTCAGGAATTTCTGTTCTTGCACTTACAGGGCTCTCAGTGGGGTCTTTTTAGTTAGGGATAGGCATTCTGCTGCGTAGAGGACTGATAGTCTGACTACTGCATTATAGTGTCTCAGTTTTACATTCTTTGATAAATGCTTTGAGGCATACAGTTTTCTGCAGGCATGGTAGGCCTTGTCTAATTTGATTCTCCTTTGTTCAAGAGCCATCGTTTCACTTAGGTCCTCCGATATCCACTCTCCGAGGTACTTCACATTTTTAGCTCTCTTGATGTGTTTTGTATCACTGACTCCCATTGTTGTAGGGGCATCTTTGATGTTGGTCATAAACTCGGTCTTTCCAATGTTGATCATGAGGCCCGCTTTAGCTGCTATAGAGTGCAGTGTTTGAAGCTGCATTGTGGCCTCATGCATGTCGTTTGCTAATAAAGTAAGGTCATCAGCAAAGGCCAGGCATGGAATCCTCAGGTTGTCTGATTTCAACCCCATCCTTAATCCGGTGTTCTCAGTTAATGACCTGGTCCATTCTCGTATGATCTTTTCCAGGACACAGTTAAATAATATGCATGAGATGCCATCTCCTTGCCTCACCCCTGTATTGAATGTGAAGCTCTCTGATAATTGACCTCTAAACTTAAATTTGGAAGTGGTGTTGTGCAGGGTGGCTTGCACCAACCTATTAATATTTTCGTTTAGTCCCAGTTCTCTTAAGGTGTTGAAGAGTGTGATCCTATCCACGGAGTTGTATGCCTTCTGGAAGTCGACAAAGATAGCTACCCACTGTCGGCATCTTTTCTTGCTATATTGAAGGATGGTCTTCAGATTTTGTATCTGTTCAGCACAAGACCTTGCAGTTCTAAACCCTGCTTGATATTCTCCTAATTCTTTATCCAGTTGTCTTGTTATGTGCTGTTCCAGAATCTTGGAAAAACTTTATACGATACTGAAAGGAGTGATATTCCTCTATAGTTGCTGGGATCTGTTTTGCTTCCCTTCTTGTGGATTGGATGGATAACAGCTGACTTCCAATCATCTGGGAGCCTTTCCTTAGCCCATATGTCCAGGATTACTTTCTGTATCTGCCTGAATGTTTGCTCACCAGCTTGTTTCAACATTTCTGCCACTATTCCGTCTTCTCCAGGAGTTTTGCTGTTCTTGAGAAGTTGAATGGTCTCTCTTACTTCTTCAAAGGTGGGAGGTGGGATGTCTTTGGTGACAGGGTTAGCTGGTTCTCTAACTGGGAGGCACTGCGCAGGTTCTTCAGCATTCAAAATTCCTTGGAAATAATCAGCTAGGATCTTGATGCAGTCATCATCATTGAGGCACAGTGATCCGTCTGTTCTCTGGAAATGTAAAATTTGGGGTGTGAACTGGTTCGTCTGTTGTTTGAGACCTTTGTATAAGTCTCTGGAGTTGTTTCTTCCAAAATCCTCCTCGGCTTGCTTAATCAGTTCTTTGTTGTATTTTCTTTTCGCCCCTCTTATGATGCTGGAGTTGTTGTTTCTTTGTGTAATAAAGGCTTGTAGGTTGGTTTCGTTTTTATGATGGTTCCATTTGAGCCATGCTAGTCGCCTGGCTTCTATAGCCTCATTGCATTCGTTTGACCACCACGGGTGCTTGTTTCCTTTACGTCTGTTGGGGATCGTCTTCTGAGCCGCGTCTGTTATAGCATCCCGTAGTGGTGTTAATCCTATTGATGTGTTGGTTCAGACTCTCTTGGTAACTTGCATTGTCTTCTTTAAGTTTGGTGATATCAAACCTAGGAATCTTCTTTTTCTTCATAAGCATAGCCTTGGTCTTATACAGTGGTTTCAGATTCATCTTAACCATGGACAGGTAATGATCGGAGTCTATGTTAGCTCCTCGTAAAACCTTCACGTTCATAATGTCGCAGTGGTGCTTCTTATCTATTGCTACATGGACAATTTGGAACTCGCCCATCATGCTGTTTGGGCTGCACCACGTCATGGCCTTCCTAGGTAGGCGTTTAAAAGACGTAGACTTCAAGAGTAATCCATACTTGGTGCACAGACTGATTAGCCATTCCCCATTCTTGTTGGTTCTCTTATCTTCCTACAATCTTCCCGTATTTCTGTTCTCTCCCAATCTGAGCGTTGAAATCTCCCAGCAGTATTGTCGTATGATGATGTGGGATGTGGTCTAGGGTTTCCTCAAGGGTGTCCCAATACTTATCTGTAGTCTCTGGGTTTTTCTTGTTAGAGTCATTGGTAGGAGCATGGAAGTTAACCAAAGGGTATCCCCTATTGCTAGACCTGAAGGATATTACTGAAGTTCTATCATTGGGCGAAGAGAAGCCAAGTATGCTAGCAAATAGTTTGTGGTGTACTGCGAACCCTGTCCCCAGGAAGGGTACATTCATCATGACTCTCTAACCACGCTTTCCCTTATATATTCTTGAGACTCCATGGCATCTTCATTATTATTATTATTATTATTATTATTATTAGATTTTCCTCCACAGCTTTTTACATATCTCTGACAATGAAGTGAATAATGCACAACTTCCACCCAAAATATATGAGATAAATCCAGTATTTGACCACCTGTAGATTGTAGATTTCGATTAATTTCAGATGTGCATATTTTGAGGAAGTGCAAAATCATGGTTCTGGTTTCGGATAAAACTCCAGTAAATTTAGGTATTCAGAAATAATATTGGCCCTAAAACCTACACAAGGACAGGTGGATTCTAAATATCAAGTTTGCTAGAAATATATTCAGTAGTTTTCAAGTTATAAAAACTCATACAATCAAACCGACAAACAGACTCCAAAGTTAAGAAATATGCAGATGGTCATTATTACAACTGAAACGGATAACTGTACGGAAATTCCGGCAAAATAGCCAATGTACAGACGGTCGTTGCGATAGATGACAGGTAAGCATGAGCACGTTTGAAAGTGCAAACCTTCATTTTGAGATTTACTGCTCCTAAACGGTACATCATACCAACAAACGGTTTGCACCCTCAGACGTCCCTTTTATCGCTCTACATGTTTGGTGTTAAAACATTTTCTCGTATCTCACATATTTATGGGTTCGATTGAGTTACGATATTTGAATGGGGTGAAATTTGGGTACATTTTCATCATTTTACATTATTTTTCACATACTTATGTGGAAGCTAGAATCATGAAATTGGGTTCGCAAATAGCCATTGGTCGTGTCAATGTGCGTGCCAAATTCGATGACTCTACCTTTCCTATAAGTGTGTCAAACTAAGTAATACACGTGTAAAAAGCACAAAATTTACGAACAATCGAAATATACAGCCAAATCTACCCTATAAGGGAGAGGGAGACGACAAAATATCACAGGACCAAAGTTGTAGATCACTCGAAATTGAACAGAGATCGTTCCATCCGTTTTGTGATAGGACTTACTGTTTAGCCGTGAAATACCTTGAAACGAAGGTATGCACAGTCATTAAATTGCCTATATTTCGATATTATTTGTCATAAAAAGTGAAATATTTAATGATCTTGAAAGTTTTTCATAGGTTACCGGCTAAAACGTATAAATTTGCTTAATTTCAATTATTCAGCTCATGTGGCAGATTGTGAGGCAATCTTGATTTTGGATGAGGAGGGGGGGGGGGTTAATTTAGGACTTCCAAGAAACTATAGCTAAAAAATATGCAGGTGGTCATTATTACCCCTTAAACGGAAAGCTGTACGAAAATTTCACCAAAATAGTCAATGCACAGACACACGGTCGTTACGATGTGATTTATCTGGATAGATAAGGAATTTGCTCCACGTATAACACCTTTTGGGCTATGTCTGCTAGACTTAGCCTGAAAACCGACCTTTCACGTTATCTGCCTTATTAATCCTCCCGTTGAAGAATGCATATGAGAAAAAGAAATTAGAATTGGATTTCCAAACAGTTTGATCGATTTCCAGTCAGGTTGGTCTTGTACTTTATATATTGTGGGAGAGTAAAAATCCCCATTTTGGTCCCCTATAAATACCCAGTCCATTCCGGGAATTTGAAATGGTATAAACCTTAAAACCTACCCTTGGAGGGGTGGATGCTAAATATAAAGTTTGGTTCAAATATCTCAGTAGATTTCAAGTTGTAAGAAATACGGTTTGCACGCACCCACTCTTGCATTAAGTCCACTGGGATTTGTACTGAAAAATGGTCCATTAATGATATCTCCCTTATTAAATCCTGTTATCGAAATGATGCACATGAGAAAAAAATGTTTAGAAATTAATTTTCATTAAGGCAGGTAGATTTCCATTAAGTTCAGTTGTGTATACTCTGAGGGAGTGCAAAATCACGGTTCCGGTTTCGTAAAAATCGCCACTCAGTTCAGGGATTTAGAAACAATATTTGCGCTAAAACCTACCCAAGGACAGGTGGATTCTAAATATGAAGTTTGGTGGAAATATATCCAGTAGTTTTCAAGTTATAGAAGGACAGACAAACAGACAAACAAACAGACAGACACCAAAGCTAAAAATTATGCAGATGGTCATTATTACACCTGAAACGGATAACTGTACAGAAATTTCGCCAAAATAATCAATGTACAGACACACGGTCGTTACAATTTTATTTATACAGATTTAGCAAATTAATTAATTACACACAGTACATGTTTCGTTCTTTTTTAGAACATCATCTGCTGTTTACATAGCTTAGGTGAATCACTAAGTGTTTATCTTTTTGAATACATTATAATCAGGTACCTTGTTCTTAAATACTATGTAAATATAAATTGAGTTAAAATGACTTAAAAGCAATGTGGTGGTTAAATGGGTTAGTGAAATGAGACAGAATTATATTAGAATTCAGTGTAGAAATCTGTAGTGAAGCATAGGTACATCAGTTAGATAGCCCTAAAGTCAAACATAGTATCATTACAAAATTCTATATTTTGTTTACTGAATGCAGTGGCTAAGGGGTCCTTGGACATGCATGCGATAGACTGAGAGACCTCAAAGCAAAGAGTTTGGAAAACACTGGTCTATAACCATGTTGTTCCAAGTCCCATTTATCTCATTTTACAGTAGAAGGCGGTCAGTTTTTACCTTATTTAATATCATAGACTGACCGTAGGTTCCTATGTGATTATAAGATGTATTCATGAACAAACCATTCCAAACAATGGAAATTAATAGACAACAGGGAGGTGATGAGGATGGTATTATGAAATGAAATGTCGTATGGCTTTTAGTGCCGGGATATCCCAGAACGGGTTCGGCTCGCCAGGTGCAGGTCTTTCTATTTGACGCCTGTATGCGACCTGCGCATCATGATGAGGATGAAATGATGACGAAGACAACACATACACCCAGCCCCCGGGCCATTGGAATTAACCAATTAAGGTTAAAATCCCCGACCCAGCCAGGAATCGAACCCGGGACCCTCTGAACCGAAGGCCAGTACGCTGACCGTTCAGCCAACGAGTCGGACATGAGGATGGTCATAGAACAAAACAGCTTACAGAAATAGATTTAATTCAGAGATGAAAGACATAGAACATTCATGTTATTAATTTTTATTCATGCTGTACTGGCCAACTTTGGACCACATCATTTCAACAGGCTTCAAAATCTGCCCAGTATTTCCACATGCGTTCTTGGTGTCATTCTTTCTTCTCCTGTGTCCATGCCTTTCCTTTTTTAATGTTGGGTTGTCTCAGAAACCCTGGAATGCTTGAAGTGCGTCAAGCTCCTGGATGTCATTATGTGTGATTCCCGCTTTTTCAAGGTGGTTTCCTTCTGCTGAAAGGAGGTCAGCCTTGTTCGGTGCATTCTTGTCACATGTCGATAAAAGATAATTCCTCATTTCTGGATGGTATTGTGCCGGGAAATGATCAGGGATCTGAGCATGAGAAACTTCCCTTAAGGGTGAATGGCTCTTATGGAGCAGGTACAGAGAGGCTTATGCAGAGCAAAATAATAGTTGGGCTTAAAACTCAATTTATTAATCACCGTGAATTTATGGGCAATGTTTCCTATTATTCCTGATCCATTTGACAAAATATTTGTTTTTTGGCAAATTATTTAAACATTAAAGCAAGTCATTTTACTAAACTTTACTATGTAAAAACAAATACAATTCATCTTGACGTTTGCCTGATTTAATAACGCGATATCCGCAAAAGATTGTCTTTATCTTGATGTTTTGAAAATAATTTGTTTTGTTTTTTAAGTCACCATAAATTAACTTAAATGAGTGTCTTTCTTTTTAAGATCAAATTCAAAATTCAACATTCAAAATATCAGAACTGTTTTCCCTACAGTCTTATAAAAGAATAAATTTCACGTGTTCCCTACAGTCTTTTTAAATAATAACAAATATTCCTTCACTTTAAAATAAATACTCTTTCACTTTCAAAGTTTGTGAAGTTCTTCCTAAAAGTTTTTATAAGTATGGAAAATTTAACACTTCAAAAATAATGCACACTAGAATTTAGTAAAAGTCTAGTTTCCAATGAGCATTGTAATAATTGTTCGTAAAGCTGCTAAACGAAGTCATTGATTTTACTATTCCACTTGGCAAGAAGAAAGTTAGTTTTGGTGGAATTTTATGCACATGTTTTAAAAGTGGTTTGAAATGCACTTCATATCACCATTTTTACTGGAACTCAGGACTGAAATGTGGACAGCTACTGGTCAGTGAACGGCAAGTTGTTGCCATAGGCAGCCGATGTCGTGAAGTCATCACCAAAACACCAAGCTCCATATCCCACGTTGATGCCACAGTTCCATTCTCTCTTTGACACGTCCCACGTCGACTCAAGGTTCAGCTTGTGTAGCGGCAGGTAGATATGATAATTACGAGAAATAAGCACTCGTCAGGGTTTCATGCATCACTGTGTAGTGTAGCGAATACGAGAAGTTCAACTGACTATGATTGCTTAGTAGTATCCTATTCAAAATAACTCATATTTGCACTTCATAAAATATGCGTGGTATTGTGTTATGTGCATATGTTCACTGTTCTTAACACTGGCAGCAAAATTATGAAAGCTCATTTATTGGAATAACTATTCAGAGATAAAACACAGTTCCAATATAATCATTGGTATGACACATGAAGAAAAGGTCAATTTACAACAGTAGAAGTGTTCTAAACTCATGAATGTTTACAAAGAAGAAATCATCTAATGCGGCATTGTCTTGTTCACCCGCGACGAATGGTTTTTATTTTTATTTTTTGCTATTTGCTTTATGTCGCACCGACACAGATAGGTCTTATGGCGATGGTGGGATAGGAAAGGCCTAGGAAGTGGAAGGAAGCAGCCGTGGCCTTAATTAAGGGGTACAGCTGCGGCATTTGCCTGGTGTGAAAATGGGAAACCATGGAACACCATCTTCAGGGCTGCCGACAGCAGGGCTCAAACCCACTATCTCCCAATTACTGGATACTGGCCGCACTTAAGCGACTGCAGCTATCGAGCTCAGTACGAATGTTTTAATGCTGTTTAGAGTTAATCACACTTTTATTAAATACAAATATTTAAGCACTTTTATTGCATTAATTGCTTTAAAAGAATAAGTATTTATGTATTTCACTGGAAAATTGTGTTAATATGCACACACTTTTAAATTACAAATGTTTCAAGTTAAAAATAAATCTGGTGTGAGTACAAGTTCTACACTCTGGCTTTGAACTGAGTTTCAAGTTCAAATACATTATTCCACAATTTAAGTTACTGTCACACATTCAGACTAAGTTCGTATGTTAATTTTTGAAAAATTTCTAAGTCAAAAAGTAGCATTTTGAATACAAGACTTTACGGCAGTGTTCTTACCAGCGAACCTCACACACAGCGGCTATGTTCAAACTTTGGTGTAGTCACCCACATACAACATAATGTTGTTCCTTCAGCTGCAAGTTATGAACTGATTTTTACTTGGTGAATCGATGTTCTTTTATACCATTCTGCCGAGTCTGACTCAATCACCTCATGGCAGAATTGATCTCCTTTGAGGTGGAAATACTTGTAAATCCCTGGGACGATTTACTTCAAATTTTGATATGTCTGCCTTTAAATGATGGGCTACAGAATGATGTATTCCATTATTTGATAGCTTATCTGGATCAAAATAACATAAAAATATGTTCCATTGCATTCTATGCAATCACGCACTGTACATGTGATTGGCATGTCACAGCAAGGTCAGTTCCTTGCATGGAGCTTGTGACATAGTTGCTAGCTCTCTCAACACAAGTTCCAGCTGTGATTTTGTTTACGTCGCAGTACCTCATGCTGAATTAAATTATGTTCCAGAACGCTGGCAGTTCCTGGTACATTATTGGTAATCCTCTCAAAGTGGGTTTGTAGTTCGTCGTTATGCCGTCTAGCATACTCCCCATTGTCTTTGATGGGACCTAAGATCTTCCTCAAAATGTTCCTTCCTTTGGCCTCCATTTTCCCGATCAGGCCTTTTTAGTTGATGGCAAGACATTCTGAAGCGTATAAGACCTCTGGACAAATGACAATACAGTAAATGCTTTGAAAGGTATGGACCTTTTCTTGTAGATGCCCTTGGTTAAATAGTACACCATTTTTATTTTGTTCGCCAGTAATGTAATGACAAGTTTGGTGTTTTCAGTTCTCGCAGATACTTGATCTTATCTACTAGACTCTGGGTGTCAGCTTGACATTAGTTAAGAGAATTGTAGGCCTGCCTTCACTACTTACATTTTAAGCTGAAAAACCTGTTCCATGGCCATGTTTAAGGAACTGGAAAAAAATTGCAATATCATCTGCAAAGACTAGGCAATCAACATCAACATTTTAGCTTTTGCACCCTAGCTTGATTCTGTTTTGAACTCCTTGATTATTCAGTTCTTTGCGCCACTCCTGGATGACCTTTCCGAGGACACAGTTGAAGAGTAGAGGTGATAGTCCCTCCTTGCCTAACTTCTGTCTAGATCTTGAAGGCGTCTGAACATTCATATTAATTATATGAATTTTAACAAATAATTGTAATGCTATACATGATACTGTATAGGCTTTTAGGCTTATGCCATGTCAGGAAAATAAGGTGAAATTCTTTACGTTTTGCAGAGAACTGTGCTCTGCATCATCAGAAGGAAATCTTGACTGTCCACAAGAAAGGCTTCTTAAACAATGACTTTTTGAAATTTAGATGTTATAATAGAAGTGGAAATGGTACGTTCATTCATCACCAGATGGCTCTCTGGACGTGGGACAGCGCAAGCGTTTGAAGCGGAAGCTGACAGAACCATCAGAATCATTTAAGAGGGTCACATAACAGTGTATGCAACATATGACATTGACAGGTGTATGACATTGACACAAGTCGGGAATGAAACATCCGGTGATGAGGAACATATGAATTTGGAAAACACCGAGATGAAATAACAATAGTGAAGGGACAGTGAGAGCCAGTGTCACTGTTGAAATTGTTAGGATTTCTACATATTTCCGCAGCTTCCCGTGTAATCCTGGACCTGTAGTGTCTAGTGAGGGTAAGAGCTCCAGCATCTTGGAACGTGACAACATGACCTGACGATAGAGCGTGATCAGCTATTGCCGATTTGTCTGGCTGGTTAAGATGAATATTACATTCATGTTCCTTGATACGAGTACCAATGGACCATCATGTTTAGCCAATGTATACCTTACTGCAAGTACAGGGAATTTCGTAAACCCCAAGATGTAAAAGTGGGGACAATTTGTCCTTGGTTTTACTCAGACTGTGAGCAATTTTAGTGGTGGTGCCAAACACTGTTTTTATATTGTGTTTGCAGAGGACCTTGGCAATTCGATCTGTGGTGTTATGAATGTAAGGCAAGTAGGCAGTTGTCTTCACTTCTTCCTTCTGTGAGTTTTGCTTGGTCGTTTCTCTGGGATGCAGGGCTCTATGAATCTGCAAATCGCTGTAACCATTACCCTTGAACGTGACTTTGAGCATGTCCATCTCCACCTGGATATATGATGGCTCACAAATTTGTCTCGCCCTCTTGGCGAGTGCGTGAGAATGCCTTATTTTTGTAAGCCTACCCACACAAATCGTTATCTTCATGCAGATTCTCGCCACCATCCAGCACAAAAACAAGGCATTCTCACGACACTCGCCAAGAGGGCGAGACAAATTTGTGAACCATCAAATATCCAGGTGGAGATGGACTCGCTCAAAGTCATGTTCAAGGGTAATGGTTACAGTGATTTGCCGACTCAGCCAGTTATACTTTCTTTCTTCCATAAGCCCCATTAATATTGATAGCTCTCCATCGAATTCCATTTCGTTCACCAAGTTATTTCCAAGGAGGCCCTCGCCTGTCAAGTGGGTTTGGGACTCCATTCTCCCATAGGTCTGAGGCTTGCTTAAAATGTTCTGAGCTCGGTAAATTCATGAAGCAGGATGCTACCCTCCTTGCACATAGTCCAAGTGAGGATCTCTCCTCTAATGCATTAGGGAACACCAGTGGATTGTATAGTCCAAGCCATCTGAGCACAAAGAGGACCATGACTCAGAATATGACCGACATCTAACATGTCCACTCCCATTCCATAGCAACTGGTATCCCGACTCTCAGGACCAGTTACTAGGCCACTCAGCCTTTGCCCATGGTTCACAAACTAGGACTTGACTACAGTAACCCACACCATGAAGGCAAGGCTTTTAATTTGTCAATAATATTCTTAAAACTGTTATTTTAATAAAAATGCTTGTTGATTAAAGTAAATATTTAATATAATTCCTTACTTTATACATTTGTTTCACCTGATATCTACTTCATTTAAAGAACGGTCTTGTACAATGACACAATGTGACTTCATGTAATGTATAGCATAGGTAATTATATGCACTCTTTGTACTTACAACCTTGAAAGATAGGTTTACAAACATTGAATTTGCTGGCACTAACTTTACTACAACCACGGGCCTCCATTGATTATGCACCCCACATTTTGCAGCTCTTCTTTTTCTTTGTCATTTCTTAATTTCTGGATTAAACTTGATTCACAGTTGCGGAAAAATCATAAATATAAACTGTCGTTCCTTTGGCTATAATTAAGAAATGGTAAAGAGTTGGTGGCAACTGAAAGGTTTTATTGTTAACACCGTTTGTGTGTTTGTTTCAGCTGTGGAGGACCATAACAGGACGACTTCACAGTAAGTATCATATTCTTTTATTTATAATATATGTAGTAAAAAGGTAATAACTTAGTGTTGGAGTGCATCTTGGTTATAACTAGTGATGGGCAATCTGAGACTGGGTCTCGAAATTTCTCGAGACTAGTGCAAACTCTGTTTCTCGCAAGAAATTTTGAGAGATCTCGAGAATGTTGTCACAGCATTGTGTGGCAAGCAGTGTGTCATAGACCTACAGGTAGACAGAGCTGAATATTGTATATGCTGAATATGCGAATAGTCAACCACGGGCTTTCTCCATTCCGTAAATACACGTCAAAAAGCTACTAGGGCATTCATTTCTATTGAGATGTATTTTGACGCAGTTGACTATAACATAATTATAAAGGATTTGCATTCTGGCATTGTATGCAGCGATATATACACAAATGAGCACAGAAACTGATGGCTACTGTAGGCATACATCATTATCACCCATAATTCATCAGATCCCACATTCAGTATCCATTTGAGTAGTGCTTGTGTTTACCGGAATTATGGTGACGAAGGAAAATATTCTTTATAGTGTTATTAAGTAGGTACTATGGTATACGACGGTACAATGTGAAACTTTAAGATGAAGTCCGAAACGCAACTAGGTCAAATGTGGGATTACTTAGATGAGATATCACATAGCACAGTTGCTGTGTTGTTTGTTCAAAAGAAGACGTCAGCAGAAATACTTCTGGGATGATCTGGCTCTTACAAACACATATCATTGAAGAGGAATCATCTCAGAGAACACCTCTGGCTTGCTCTGCATCACAAGAAACTATGCTGTCGACAACTATTGTGAGGTATCCAGGTCGTGTACATGCTTAACAAATTTTCGGCTAAGATGTCCACCTCAAATAACTTGTGAACCATTTTACATACTGATATCCTGTTTACACTTTCGTTAATCGTATTAAGGGTCTCATGCTCGAACATGTAGTACTTTTCCAGGTTTACGCTAGTAGTTACTAGGACATCACACAGATCGTAGCACATGGGAATCAGTCTTGAAATTCTCGCAACATTCTCGAGATCTGTGACGTCAGTCTCGAGCGAGAGCATTGCCCATGACTGTGACGTCTGAAGTTATGTACATGTATGAAAATCTTAACAACTGTACTGCAACTAGAATAAAAAGGTATTCTTGGTCAGTAGTGAATGTAGTTTGAGCTGAAAGACCAAACATAACCTTTCAGTCAACTTCATACATCTGATGTCTTAATATCTGTGAAGACAAGCTCAAACCTCTCAGCAGCGACATATCTTGCAAGGCAAGAAGAAAAGAAGGCTACCGAGTACGTGGTATTGAAAAATATTTAATTAGTAGCCTAGAGGAAACAGGTTCTGTATTGCCCATTGAGCTTAGAACCCAGCCATTTAAGACTAATAATTAGCCCTCCTTCTTCTCTTATCTCCTTTAACTGTGTAAAATTCACATTCCAATCATTTGGCTGATTCAGCTATAAGGAAGATGTATTATAACACCCTAATTAGTGATGGATGTGGGTACCACAATATGTAAGGGAGGTGAGTGCCTTGATCGACGTTACATAAAGGGAGAATAATAATCATGAACAACTTATAAAATATAACCGGTACATACAGTATCAATCATCATCAACATGGGTTAAATCAGTACGTTACAATAATTTTTATCAGCCTTAACAAAGACAATGCATCGACTATTAAGGGTATGTCACCTGAATATGATTCATATATGGTTCAAGTGCATGATAAATTGCAATACATATATAGAGTACTTCCTCAGTGGCACCAGCTAGTCAGATGTCTCTCGTGTACAGATTGGTAGGTTCCACGACTGTTTAAAATCACCTAAACTAAAGACAGACAGGCATCTCATGCAATGAATAAGACTACGCTAATATAAAGATTGGAAAGGATTATAACAATTTATCATTAAAAGAGTAAATATAGATGACAGGTTTATTTACATTATTCAAAACGTGAAGGAGATACAATCATCACATTTAATTATTATGAGGCTATCCCGGCAATAATAACATTCTTCCTACTTTCAGTCACAAAATATAACGATATACAGTTTGAGACACAACAACTGATAGATATCAAATCTCGTAGTATGACATTTTATTATTATTAATTGGTATTCTGTTAGTTCACCTGTTCATACTTTATCCAATTAAATATTTCATTTAGAGTGACAATGACACCACTAAGACAAGTGTGTTTACAAAATAAAATGGGAATAGTCTGCAATTGGTTTGGTGGAAGAGATCCATTCACCTTCCCCGTATACTGTAGTCCGGCGATAAGTCTCACAATTAAGTAGTCTTCTTTCCTTTCAATAATGAAAATTACATTAATATATATAAAATGTGGCAGTAACACAAAGAAATTCATTGAAATATGAAAAGAATTTCCCATTACCTAGATGCCATTCTTATGGACCCTGTAACCACCAAAAATATGAATCATCTCAAAAATGCACAACATAAATAAGAAATCATACAACCATGAAACCAATAAATTTGCATATCATAGATATGCTTGCTGAATACAGTCAACCTAATGGCTTGGATCGAATAACTTCCTAGAATGGATAAAATGACATTCCCAAAATAAATCACTTTCAACTCCATAGCCATATATCAAATCTCATGTCACCTCGGGATCACTTGTAATTGACTACACTACCATGCATTATTCTACTCATATAAAAATTACCATGATCTCGGGATCTCATGATACAAGTACCTGTAACATGTGAAAAAGACTAGGACGAAACTCCTATTTTATTTTATTCCATATGGCACATATCGAAGACTCAGTATCTGCTAATGTCATTCCATGCCACCTCTCCACTGACAGCTCGGAACGTACCACTCATTTACAAGTTATAAGAATCATTGTGAAATCCGTATTGAAAGTAATTTACATTAAATAGTATAAATAGTCCTCTAAAAACCCTTCACATTACAAGATAACATTCCACCATAGTTAAAGAGCTGCCAGGGTGATATTTTACAACTTGCACCACAGCATAATTCCCCCTTTTTGACCAACAAGCTAACTGCAAGGCACACCAACAACATAGGAATAGAGTATGGCCCAATGACACCATAACAAATTCATCATGTTGTCACTAATTTTAAACTTCAATAATAGTTTTTAATTATAACTGCGACAAAAAAGTCACTTCTATCTCTACAAGTTGCAAGCTAAAAACACTGGAACTTTTATTAATTTCCTTTGAAATGAGAACTAACACAAAAAAGTAGTATATGATTAAACATTATTCCAAAACTTCATTGTGTTGGAATGTGTTTCCTCATTAGGTCTTATAAAATATTTAACTTGGAGCATTACTCATCATGGCCATTTTGTACCATTTAGTTTAATTAAGTCATATCCTACATTAGACTATGGCCTTGGCAAGCAATATGTTATTTCTTCTCTTATCCAATCTAGTTCCTCACATAATGCCTCCATATTAAGTGAAATTCTTAAATGTTCCTATCAGTTCTTTTAATAGTCATACCTGGTTCAATTTTGAGGTGATGATATGGCTGATGATGCACTTTAAAACATGTACCATTTCATATTTTAATGAGGATTAAACCTTGATTTTATGATTTTATTCGGGTAAGGGGAGATAACGAGGAAGATATAGGAGATTATAAAGTGTACTTGACGGGTGTTAGAAAGGTAAGGGCAGATTCTGGGGTAGGACTCTTTATCAGGAATACCATTGCACGGAACATAGTTTCTGTTAAGCACGTAAATGAGTGAATGATATGGGTAGATTTGTCAGTTGGAGGAATTAGAATTGTGTCCGTGTATTTACCATGTGAGGGTGCAGATGAGGATGAAGTTGACAAGTTTTATGAAGCGCTGAGTGACATCGTGGTCAGGGTTAACAGCAAGGATAGAATAGTGCTAATGGGCAATTTCAATGCGAGAGTTGGGAATAGAACTGAAAGATACGAAAGGGTGATTGGTAAATGTGGGGAAGATATGGAAGCTAACGGGAATGGGAAGCATTTGCTGGACTTCTGTACTAGTATGGGTTTAGCTGTTACGAATACATTTTTCAAGCATAAGGCTATTCACCGCTACACATGGGAGGCTAGGGGTACCAGATCCATAATAGACTATATCTTAACAGACTTTGAATTCAGGAAATCTGTTAGGAATGTACGAGTTTTCCGGGGATTTTTCAATGATACAGACCACTATCTGATCTGTAGTGAACTAAGTATCTCTAGCCCTAGGGTAGAGAAAGTAAAATCTGTCTGCAAACGAATAAGGGTAGAATATCTCCAGGACAAGGAAATTAGATGGAAGTACATGGATATGATTAGTGAGAAGTATCGAACAGTAGACAGTAAGCAGTTTCTGGATATAGAAAGTGAATGGGTGGCATACAGGGATGCTGTAGTAGAAACAGCAAGGGAATGCCTAGGAACAACTGTGTGGAAAGATCCGAAAAGGCGAACATCTTGGTGGAATGATGAAGTGAGAGCAGCCTGTAAACGTAAAAAGAAGGCTTATCAGAAACGGCTCCAAAAAAGGGCCGAGGCAGACAGGGAGTTGTACGTAGATGAAAGAAACAGAGCGAAACAAATAGTTGTGGAATCCAAAAAGAAGTCATGGGAAGAATTTTGGTAACAACCTGGAAAGGCTAGGTCAAGCAGCAGGGAAACCTTTCTGGACAGTAATAAAGAATCTTAGGAAGGGAGGGAAAAAGGAAATGAACAGTGTTTTGAGTAACTCAGGTGAACTCATAACAGATCCCAGGGGATCACTGGAGAGGTGGAGGGAATATTTTGAACATCTTCTCAATGTAAAAGGAAATCACCCTGGTGGTGTTGTGAACAGCCAAGCTCATGGGGAGGAGGAAAATAATGTTGGTGAAATTATGCTTGAGGAAGTGGAAAGGATGGTAAATAAACTCCATTGTCATAAGGCAGCAGGAATAGATGAAATTAGACCTGAAATGGTGAAGTATAGTGGGAAGGCAGGGATGAAATGGCTTCATTAGTAAAATTAGCATGGAGTGTTGGTAAGGTACCTTCAGATTGAGCAAAAGCAGTAATTTGTCCTATCTATAAGCAAGGGAACAGGAAGGATTGCAACAACTATCGAGGTATCTCATTGATTAGTGTACCAGGCAAAGTATTCACTGGCATCTTAGAAGGGAGGGTGCGATCAGTGGTTGAGAGGAAGTTGGATGAAAACCAGTGTGGTTTCAGACCACAGAGAGGCTGTCAGGATCAGATTTTCAGTATGCGCCAGGTAATTGAAAAATGCTATGAGAGGAATAGGCAGTTGTGTTTATGTTTCGTAGATCTAGAGAAAGCATATGACAGGGTACCGAGGGAAAAGATGTTTGACATACTGGGGGACTATGGAATTAAAGGCAGATTATTAAAAGCAATCAAAGGCATTTATATTGACAATGGGCTTCAGTGAGAATTAATGGTAGAATGAGTTCTTGGTTCAGGGTACTTACAGGGGTTAGACAAGGCTGTAATCTTTCACCTTTGCTGTTCGTAGTTTACATGGATCATCTGCTGAAAGGTATAAAATGGCAGAGAGGGACTCAGTTAGGTGGAAATGTAGTAAGCAGTCTGGCCTATGCTGACGATTTGGTCCTAATGGCTGATTGTGCCGAAAGCCTACAGTCTAATATCTTGGAACTAGAAAATAGGTGCAATGGGTATGGTATGAAATTTAGCCTCTCGAAAACTAAATTGATGTCAGTAGGTAAGAAATTCAACAGAATTGAATGTCAGGTGGGTGATACAAAGCTAGAACAGGTTGATAATTTCAAGTATTCAGGTTGTGTGTTTCCCAGGATGGTAATATAGTAAGTGAGATTGAATCAAGGTGTCGTAAAGCTAATGCAGTGAGCTCGCAGCTGCGATCAACAGTATTCTGTAAGAAGGAAGTCAGCTCCCAGACGAAACTATCTTTACATCGGTCTGTTTTCAGACCAACTTTGCTTTACGGGAGCGAAAGCTGGGTGGACTCAGGATATCTTATTCATAAGTTACAAGTAACAGACATGAAAGTAGCAAGAATGATTGTTGGTACAAACATGTGGGAACAATGGCAGGAGGGTAATTGGAATGAGGAGATAAAGGCTAATTTAGGAATGAACTCGATGGATGAAGCTGTACGCATAAACCGGCTTCGGTGGTGGGGTCATGTGAGGCGAATGGAGGAGGATAGGTTACCTAGGAGAATAATGGACTCTGCTATGGAGGGTAAGTGAAGTAGAGGTAGACCAAGATGATGATGGTTAGATTCGGTTTCTAACGATTTAAAGATAAGAGGTATAGAATTAAACGAGGCCACAACACTAGTTGCAAACTGAGGATTGTGGCGAAGTTTAGTAAATTCACAGAGGCTTGCAGACTGAACACTGAAAGGCATAACAGTCTATAATGATAATGTATGTATATACATACCACTTAGTCGAGCAGCTCATCCCTCTCTTCCAAGTTTTCACATCCCAAACTTTGCAACATTTTTGTAACACTACTCTTTTGTTGGAAATCGTCCAGAACTGCTTTTCTTTGTATTTTTTCCAGTTCCCGAATCAAGTAATCCTGGAGAGGGTCCCATACACTGGAACCATTCTCTAGTTGGGGTCTTACCAGAGACTTATATGCCCTGTCCTTTATATCCTTACTACAACCCCTAAATACCCTCATAACCATGTGCAGAGATCTGTACCCTTTAGTTACAATACCATTTATGTGATTACCCCCAAGAAGATCTTTTCTTTTATTAACACCTAGGTTCTTACAATGATCCCCATAAGAAACTTTCACCCTATCAATGCAGTTTTTCTCCTATTTGTGAAAATCACAACCTTTTAACCTCGTTTATCATCATACCATTACCTACTGTCCATCTCACAACACTACCGGGGTCATTTTTCAGTTGCTCATAATCTTGTGACTTATTTATTACACTGTACAGAATAATATCATCAGCAAAAAACCTTATATCTGATTCCACTTCTTTGCTCATATCATTTACATATATATATAAGAAAACATAAAGATCCAATAATACTGCCTTCATAAATTCCCCTCTTAATTATTAGAGGGTCAGGTACAACTTCGCCTACTCTAATTTTCTGAGGCTATTTTCTAGAAATATAGCTGCCCATTCAGTCACTCGTGTGTCTAGTCCAATTGCACTCATTGCCAACAGTGTCCCATTTCCATTTGACTTCCTGAATCCAAGATATCTGCTATATCTTGCTGGAATCCTACAAGTTAAGCTTCAGTGGAATAACCTTTCCTAAAACCAAACTGCCTTCTATCGACCCAGTTATGAATTTTTCAAACGTGTCTAATGCAATCAGAAAGAATGTTTCTAAAATCTTGTCAAACTGACTGGCCTGTAATTTTCAGCTTTATGTCTATACCCTTTCCTTCATACACAGTGCTACTATAGCAGCTCTCTATACATTTAGTATAGCTCCTTCATGCAAACAATAATCAAATGAGTACTTCAGATACGGTACTATACCTAACCCATTGTCTTAAGTACATCCCCCCAAACCTTATCAATTCCAGCTGCTTTTCTAGATTTCAATCTTTGTATCTTATTGTAAATGTCGTTTTAATAGGTAAACTTTAATACTTCTTTAGTATTAGTTACCTCCTCTATCTGGACATTATCCTTATAACTTACAATCTTTACATACTGCTGACTGAATACTTATGCCTTTTGAAGATCCTTGCATACACACTCCCATTGTTCATTAATGATTCCTGGAATGTCCTTCGTGGAAACATTTTCTGCCTTAAAGTACCTATAACCTCATAACTATGTGCAGAGATCTGTACCCTTTATTTACAATCACATTTATGTGATTACCCCAAATAAGATTTTTCTTTATATTAACACCTAGGTACTTACAATTATCCCCAAAATGAACTTACGCAGTAATGAAAACTGAGTTCTGCACTCACTGAAATAAAAGAAGAAAGGGCAAACACCCCAAACTACAACACTACATCCTGAAAAGAAAACTAAGAATAATAAAGAAGTAAAATGAAACAAAGACTTATTGGGAAATTGGACCTCCTCCTGGATCAGGTGTCGTATTGCACCCTTCATGGTGACATCCTTTTCCTCGTTGCTCACGTCATGCTGACGGCTTGACGATACATCATAATTGCCTTCGATCACTTTCACTGTTTCTCTGGCACTCTGAAATGTAGGGCATTCATTATGCACAGTTTCAAAGCAAATCTATGTAAGCCTATTGTTACTTCGTTAATCACCTTTGAAAAAACCACAATTTCTAACCACATGTTAAATTGTATTCCATCAAAATAGCGCACTGTTCCGAATATGCATTCAGTTAAGCTCAAGGAGAGTCTTTCCTCCGGCTGAAAATAAAGTTGATGACCAATTCAAACAATGTACAATAGTTCACGTCTCGTCTTGTTAGATCCTTGTGGTAACACTTTATACAATGGTACGTGATACAAAGAGTAGATATTGCACTGAACGAACGTTATTCTTGGTAAATAATAATGGGGTTCAAAACCAACCATTGGTGATTCCCTGTATTGCCGGCTTCGTGCTACGTAGGTTGTACCAATCTTATATTTACTTCACTAAGTAAATCCCTTATGACTATGCCATCATATCATTTACAAATATCGACATTAAAATATCTACGCGATACTATTATTCCATTTATCTGTAATTTCATTCTGTACTTAATGTCCTAATTAATACAGTTGTCAATTTGACTATTACTGACATTATATTTGTATTACCATATATATATATAACTTTCCCGGAATAAAATTCCATTTTCACGGGACCACGGACAGAGTCTATACAAGATAAATCAGGGATGATTGTGGTAGAAGAAATAAATGGAAACTCTTAAAAAAATAAAATTCAATGAAAGACACAGAACAGAATAGAACAGAGTTGAAGAATGGAAATAAAATATGTGGAGAGGACCAGAGGATGATAATGGTTTAATGATGTTAGACGGTGTGGGAGGGGGGCATAACCGGTCTACACACATTTTGATTTGTCTGATGTCCTCTCTGCTTCTTCTCACGCACACACGGTGAGCATAATATTGTTGTCAACTGCCGCTTGGCATGCTTTGTCAGTGTACAACGAGCCACCTGGTGACGAAGGTTTGAACCACTACATCACCCACGGTAAAGCATTCTAAATTCAAACCCTCGTTATTACAGAAGTCTTCCTTGTGAACAGTCGAGATTTTCTTCTGAAGGCAAGGAGCAAAGTTCTCTGTGAAATATAAAAAGTTTCACCTTGTTTCCTTGACATGGCGTAAGCCCATTTCATGTCTACCAGTATTGGCCAGGAAAGCATCAATTTTAACAGTAACAATCTTATTTCAGGGAGTAAATTAAGAGTAAAAATTACATTTAGTGAAAAGTAACAATTACAAGTAAAATTTACTGCAGAGCAAGTTTATTGGGCTTTGTATGCATGATACAAAGGTAAAGTTGAAATATTGACTCAATTTTGTTTATGAAATTTTTGTCTGCTTTTCTTAATATTGCACCAGGTTTCTTCCAAAAAATATTTAAATGTACTGGTTTCATATAAACAGACACCCTATTTTAACCACCTTTTATGACGGGCTTGGAATACCATCACCACCATCATCTGCTAAAGGCAATGGGTGTTGCTGTAACCACATCTCCTGATAGCCTCTTCATGTTGCTAAATGAACCACATACCAGTTCATCGACGGAGTTCTAGATGTGCGACATCCTTGGTTGTCCCCTGGGTCCTCTTCTGAGCCTTCAATGATGTTTTATAGAAGACAGTCATGTCTCAGTTCGTGTCCAAGGAACTTTGTTTTCCTCTTTTGAATCGTACTTAATAAACATCTATCCTCTTTTACGTTTAATTTTCCTCTTTGAGGATCACTCATACCATGGCAGTTGATAATCTCAAGAACACAGAGGTCTCTCTATATAGTGTATGTTACTCATTCCAAACAGAAATGTTTCAGCCTCTCTGCACTGAGTGAACTGTAAGTGAATTCAGGAGATGATGGGGTATTAACCATTTGTAGTAAATTCCGAGGCAGTACAGTAGGTTGTGGTATAGAGGTAGAATAATTTATATTTCTTATAGTAAGGCAACTGATTCTGTGTTGGCATAAACAAGACCTGAAGTAGAACTGTTGATTTTTCTTGCAATTTTCGTCAAGGAAAACGTGGATCTTAGCTGACTCATTCTTAATGAGCAGTAGTATATGCAGCTGATATCAAGCCTTTGCGATAAACAGCATAGAATTTAATAATATATCTGCATTTTATTAATTTATATAACAATTTAAAATCTCCCTGTAATATTTTGACCTGAGGTAATGTTCTGGATGTCGCAATCACTGTGATGGATAAAGAATGAATTCATTTTGTCTTACTTACTCTACTTGTGAATATTAAGATTTCAACACTCTTCTTGCTCCAAGTGTAGGTTAATACAACTGCAGCATCCTAAAAATAAAGAGATTAACTGAAGTTGTCTGAAATCTTTCATTTGTTACACTTATTAGAATAATATTTAACAATTTTAAGTAATAAGATAACTCCTATCTAAAATCTCATGTTTCTCCCAGCAATTAAGTGAGCATGACAGTGAAAGTGCCTGCTTCATCTCCATATTTGCAGGAAAAGATTTACAATCAGTTGTTAAGGTTTGAACCTTGGAATAATGCTGAAAGACATAGATATATCCGCTCCAACCATTGGGGGTTTGGAGAATCATTATACTGTGTATAATTAAATGTTAATTTTCCTCTTTCAGGATTCATCCGCCAAGTGATCCAACTGAAGTAAGTAAACAACTAATAGTTTCATTGTATAGACCTTTAAACGTTACACATACCAGATCATCCTAATTATATGGTGAAAATAGAGTTCTTGCTGGGTTTTAAAGTCACATTACTGTAGAATGTCACATTCGGGAGACAGTGGTTCGAAACCTACTCTCGGAGCCCTGTAGAGGGTTTTCTGTGTTTTCTGTGGCTGTACCTCATGGTAGCTTCCTTCCCACACCTATCCCTTTCCTATCCTGTCGCCATAAAACCTACCTGTGTCAGTGTGACGTAAAAAAATTGTAAACGATAAAGACTGTCGCAAATTTCCTTTGTTATTAGTTTCACTAAGGTAAATTATTTAGGCCTAAATAAAAGAAATAAGGTAAGAAATAGAAGAGATTGAAATTTGATAGTTGGGTAAACCACATTTCAATTCATAAGTTACAACTTCTACAAAGCTTCCCAGAAAGTCCTCATTTCACTTGTTACACCACTGTTAAATAACAATGCACATAAAACAAACAAGACACCATATGCCTCATCTACCAAATCAGAAACAAAAATACAACAAATAAACAGAAAAATTCACCTATGAGGAATTACTGCTTGCTAACACTCCTCCTCAATTTCTCTTACCTACTTATTATATGTTACTTCACACATACCCAAATTCTTCCTGTGCTTCCAGAACAACTCAAAAGGTAAGTCCCTTTGTGAAAATATCTGCCTTCTGATTTTCAGATGGAATATACATAACCATCATTGCCATAAGACCTATCTGTGTCAGTGCGACATAAAGCAAATAGTGAAAAGAAAAAAAAACATAACCTCAATACATTTCGTGTTGCACAGGTCTCCCACAAAGTTATACCTTATATCTACATGCTTAAGTCTTTTCTGGTCCCAAACAGATAAAGAACTGATACACGACTGGTTGTCCTCAAACTGGAAAGTTTACTGCAATCGTCATCTCCTTGAGTAGTTGTTTCAACCAAAGTAGTTCTGCTACAGCCGAAGCCAGTGCAAGAAATTCCACTTCAGTTGATGACAAAGACAGTTTTATGTTTCCTTGAGGCCCACACTACAGTATCCCCATACACTTCAAACATAAATCCTGACACAGACTTTCTATCCAAATTGTTAGTAAACTGAGCATCTGCATACGAACAACTTATACATCAGAATTTATTTTATACCGTTGACCCCAATTTGATGTACTGTACCCTGAATATACCTCACAATCCTTTTCAATCCATCCCATTGAACTTCAGTCGCACATTGTTGCAATTGACTGTGGTCAGGTGAGCATACATTAATGCTCCAACAAGTTCACGATAGGGTCTAATTCCTATTACATTAGGTTGTGAGGTATCTATCTCTCTGACAGGCTCTGGTTTTGTCGAGTATTGACTGGTTCATGCTCTCTGAGACCGCATTAAATGATGGTGTATGCAACATATTTAACTCAAACGGAATACCCTTTTCCGTAAAACATTGCTTCACTTCATAATTTACATACTCTGTCCCATTATCACACCTAAACTGACAGATTTTTGTTCAAAATCTCTTAGTTGCCATTGCTTCACAATTTTTAATATATCCAACAAACTCTTCTTTTAAACCACACATTACCATAAAATGGGTGTAATCATTATTAAGGTCAATATATATTTAATTCCATTGTAGGCGACAGATGAGATTGGCCTATACACATCACTATGCACTCTCTCCAAGGGTCTGTGAGCTGTTTCCCTGGTCCTTTTGTGAGGAAGACATGTCTGCTTCACTTGAACACAAATATGACACATGACCTTGCCAAGGCTCTTGATATCCCCACACCCATCTACAGCCTCACTTAGCATTTTTAGCCCATCACCTCCTATATGACTACCAAGTCATTCCCCTTTTGAATTCAACATTCACCCTCCTCCACTATTACCTTAAATACTTTTTGTTCCAATGTTGAATGTGAATTCAAGTTAAAATCCAAACTGGCAATCAAAAATAATTCCTTAATCTCTATCTTCCTAATCTCACCATTCATATAGGTGGTTCAAATTATAGTTCCAGTTTCCTTAGAAAACAAGAACATTTCTGATTTAGGTATTCAGATTTGAACAGGCTCAGACAATTCTCTTCTGTTAGTTACAGGCATATCAGACTTAACAAGATGATCTGATGCTCCACTATCCAAAATCCATGAACCTAAACAATCAGCTGTTGCGGCAAGACTTTCTCCTTACACCATAGCTACAAAGCTGTATGCCGGGATTTCACTGTCATCATGACCACCACTTTCAAAACACACCTGGGACACATTGTTCACACTATACTGTCTGCTTGCTGTGGACCCTGATACTTGCCTCGTCCTGGTCGCCAGCATTCCGAAAACTTATGCCCAATCAATATGCAGTTATTACAGGAAAACAGGAACTTTTCCTTCTCTTCTTTTTGCACTTGTCCTTGACCCGGTTGCCTTTGCTGGGAGTTGTTTGCCCATTGTTGAGATCCTCGGTGGTATTGAGCTCCTTCGAATGCCACTGGAACTTCTTGTAACTGACTCTGCTTCTGTTTTCCCTTTCTGCTTTTCCTTTTGGCTTCTTCTTCACTAACTCAAAGTTGGCAAAAATCCATTTTCTAATTTTCTGACGCCAGATTTTCTAGCGCAGACACAACATTGTCATACTCATCTGACATTGCCATTAGAAAATAACAAACATTCCCTTCATCATCCATTTCATCCCCAATCCTGGCCAGATCAAGAATGAGCGAGTCATACTTCATGCAGAAATCGTCAACTGTTTCTAAATTAGACTTAAATTTCATATTCGCCAGCTTCTTCTTCATAGCTATTCGGGGAACTGGTGTCTTCTTCTCATACTTCGTTTCTAAACATGTCCATATCTCATTGACAGTTTGTTTGCTCCTCACTAAGGGAAATTGCGATTTGGCTAGGCAGATGGAGGAGGCTCATATACCACACCTGGGAAACTGGAGATGGTTTAGGATGATGATGAGTGTACCAAAAACTGTTTGCACTTTCTCTCAGTTTGTGACACCTCGGCTGTTCCTTTTTCCTTTCATTTTCACATAGCTTCATTGTCACCTTCTATGACTTCAAAGACTTGCAGTGGTTCTTCAAGGGATGTTTGTACATGTTGCCCCAAGACTTTTTCCTGTACAAATGCTTCTATTCGGTATTTCCACTCGTCATAGACTTTCCCATCGAAAATTGGGAATCTTGTAATTTTTTCAGAATCTATATTGAACTACAAAGATGCACCAAGTTCTTTTATATCCTACTTGGAACTTATTTCACTGTTTAGAACTTCTCTGGTTTTACTTTCACGTACTCCTGGGCCCAAAACCTGTTAGTTGGATGAATTAACAGTCCTTGCAGGTTACTGTTCATCAATAACAAAACAATCATCACATCGATGGTGTTTTACTACATAACTTAAAAACACATTTCAACTTACAAGTTACAACTTATAAAAGCTTCCCAGAGAGTCCTCATTTCACTTGTTGCTACACCACTATTAACCCTTGCTGGTCACACTTCCTTAAATGAAACTCAAAGGTCACACTGGGGTCTGACGAACCCCAATATTTTAATGAATTCTAAATAAAAAAATTTGCAACATATTGCAAAATAGAATGCATGGATGGATTGAGAGACTACTTAAGAATGTTCTTAGTGATTTGTGTCATTGTTTTTAATATGAAATCAATACTACAATAAAAATAATTATAACACTGAAATAATCTCATGTCTAATGAAGAATACTGAAAACATTCTAATTTTTTGCGGTTTTCCTCAGTAATAAACAATTCACTTGTATGCACTTTGCTAACAATCACCAATGGTCTAGTAAAAGTAGCAATGCGCGTAATTAGGTTATTACATAATGTTACAGGGGTGTTCAAATTTGAGCGTTTATTCACTACAATCAATGCACAACACTGCCCGATGTTCGTCGCATATCACTCGTCGGCAAGACGAGCACATGAGTTTTGTTTTCCGATCTTTTACCCGTGGACAGAAGGGGCGCCTCTGCTTACGAGCTAGTTCGTCACGTGGTGGAGTTTTGGGATTCATCTTCAAAATATCACTGATTGACAACCGAAGAGACCTGCTGAGTGTGGGTACAACCAGACATTCTTTTAGGAAAGGTTCAATCAGTCCCGAAGCCAGTTTCTTTATTACGTAATCGTCTATCAAAAGTTCCCATGCTTGTAAGGGTGTTTTTACATGTCTTGCAGGTCCCCTGCTCCCAGGAAAATGAGTGACAATTTTCCTTGCAACAACACTTCCTTGTCTACCTGGTTCATCTGCACTCCACAAATAACCATTTTTGCCCTTCAAGACAGAAGTATTTCTTATTCTCGCTGGTACTTCTTCATCCTCTACCACACTCATTCCACTCTCCGAACTCCATTGCACAACTACAAAATCAACATGAGCATCAGAATAGTCTGTTCCAAAATCACTCACATTTTCATTGTTATCTTCTAAAAGCACCTTACGGGTATCTTCATCTGACATAACGAAGACGCCATCTTCAACATTCAGTTTCACTAATCTTGAACAACACTCGTTAGAAATATTTCGCTCCATTCTAGTAACGAAAACAGATAGCAAAACAGGAATAAATCGAGTAAATTTCCAACTCACATAATATATAAACTCACCCACAAAAGTCACACTGGGGTCCGACCAACCCCACGCTCGATTCAACCTCCTACTAACTGGAACGCAGTTAAACAATGAAGCTGCTGGTTTGGCCTTGGCTCCACAATGGTGCCAACTTAATTTACGTAGAATGGCAAGGCCATAATTCCCGTGCTATCCAATTCGTTATGAAAACAAAAATCGCCAGGGTCTGACGGACTCCAGTGTGACCATTGAGTGTTAAATAACAATGCACATAAAAGAAACTACACACTAAAATACCAATCTTTCAAAACAAAAACAAAAAGTACAAGGCATTAACAGAAAAAAAAAAACACCTATGAGAAATTGCTGCGTGCTAACAAAATTTGATTAATTGTAAACAAATGAGGTGCAGCAAAAATTTTAAATGTATTTTATGCTATTTGTTTTGTCGCACTCAACAGGCAGATGATGGGATAGGAGAGAGCTAGGATTAGGAAGGAAGCAACTGTGACACAGCCCCAGGATTTGCCAGATATAAAAATGGGAAACCACAGCAAACTACCTTCAGGACTATTGAGAGTGGGGCTTGAACCCACCATCTACTGAATGCAACCTACATAGCCATCTTGCTCAAACAAATGTACAGAGTGTGCACAAAGTCCATATACCCCTAAAACTGACACGGTATAAAAGTACATAGACTCATTATTTATTTACTTCTACTTACATCTTAGGAATCTAAAACATCCATATGCATAGCTGCCAACTTTTAGAAATCAAAAATAGGAAGATTTTTAATTCTTGGATTTCATCACCCATATTGAATCACGGTCTAAGTGAAAAAAAGGACAGAATAGAAAGCATACATATCTACAGTTACAATGTGAATTGACCATTAAATTTAAAATCTTAAACTAAAAACACATTTAAATGGTTACAAGAAAATATACCTAATCACTCTCACGAATAATAATACAGTCGAACCTCGATATCTCTAACCTCCATAACTAGAATTTTCATTATCTCAAACTAAGATTTTCCGGCCGTTTGTCCTATTCTTGACGTGTATTTATTTCTCTATTCTCGAAATTCGGTTATACGAATTTTTCGATTTCTCGAAGCAAACATTTCCTCCCTTGAAGCAAAAATTACTCTGTAACTCGAACTGTGTGCAACATTAACTGTACCGGTACAATACGGCATTCGCGGTTTGTGAGGAACAGTTAACAAGTAAAGAAAGGGTTCCAGTGAAGCTGGAAGCTAATATGACGGCAACCAAAAACGCGAACTTCTAGTGATCGGCAAATCCTCGCCATGTCTCGGGTGTCAATTAATTACCGGTCACGTACGAAAGCAAGCCCAGAAGTCGCGAATGATAAGCTCCATTTACGAAACTCGGCTGCGTGTATTAGCAAGAAGTTTCAACATGAAGGGAGGAAAGGTTACGGTAACCGCAACAAACAGATGAGACTAACTAGAGTGACTAACGGATTTTTTTCCAAATGTGTTAACGGAACTATGTTTATTGTTTCACTACGGTACCTACTTTATGTACTGTGTCCTGTCTCCTAAAAAGTTAGGCCTACTATAATAAGTGTTATAATTAAAGTGATGCCGTAAAATAGAGTTGCTTTGTATATTTTTAAGTACCGTTAAACATAATACATTCAGTAAAAGCCCGTACATACATGATTCAATTATGTGCTATACATGCTCAAAAACTGTAAGTTATTTTCTATATCTCGAAATTTCGAAAACTTGAAATAAAATTTATCTCCCAAGGCGATTCGCATAATAGTTTCCTTTATTAGACTGTAAAATAACGGAAATTTAATTTTATAGGTATCCCTGAACTCTTGAAGGTAACATTTGTTATGTTTTTTGGCGATAACGTGAAGAGAAAATACCATAAACTGTCACCGACACAACTCCCTGAAATACATTCAACTCATTAAAATAATGAAGTAAGAATACAAAAAATGCACTGAAATGCGTTAAATTACCACATACAAAACAGATCGCTATGTCTCATACATTATTAACATACGACTTTGACACGGGGAAAAAGCACGGAACCGCTAGAAAAAAACACGCGGCATACCCCACAGAAACAATGTTAACAGTGCGCGAACCACACAATATGAAACTCATTCTTTCGTCCCGATGAACTGAGTCGATAGCGCTCGCTAGCATCTCTTGCTTGTAGGATGATTGCCGTCCCGAATCCCCAGCCATAAAGCACACATGCTGCTGTAGCGAGCAGGAAACACGACACACGAACACGAAGGCGACGGACGATACACTCGCGAAATAAAGCATCAAATAAAAACGCTTGAAAATGAAGTTGGGTAAATTACACAAGCACATAAGAATTTATCCTTTATCCTAGGGTACGAGTAGGGATTGACGGTACTGGAGGTTATATTGGTAAAAAAATAGGAAGATTTAAAAATAAATCGGAAAATCGGAAGATGAGTTAAAAAACGGAAAGTTTCCGGGTAAATCGGAAGGATTGGCAGGTATGCATGTATCCCTCCATGGTCTCTGCACAGCTCAGTATGTCACCATGTTCTGATGGCTCATATTAAGCAACATCCGTGGGGTCACTGTCTAGAAAGCTTCGTGCATTGCATGTTTCAGATCAGCAATTCCATCATACAGCTGCTTCCTCACCTGTTCCTTGATGTAACTCCAGAGTGTGTTATTGGGTGTTAGATCAGAGCTCCTTGGTGGCCATGGAAGAGGAGCTTCCTAATTGTCCGATCCTCGACCGATCCAGCAATTCCCAAAGACTACGTTCAGACTTTGTCGAACAGCCACTGCGAAGTGAGCCAGCACCCCATTGTGTTGAAACCAAACAACGTCTAAGATTCCCGCATTTTGCAGCTTCGGGATGAGCCAGACATTAATCATCTGTAGGTAACTGTTCTGATTAACAGAGCAATCAGAAATAAACATTGCAACTACGGGAACTGTGATAAATCACCCTTTGTCAGTGAACACAACTTCTGCCTTCTGAGCCATTGTTTGGAATTTTTGCAGCATCTGACCTCAAGCATCAACACATCTCTCCAAATCATCATCTGATAATTCATTGACACCAGTGGACACCAACACCTCATTTTCAGATCCATTTTGATGTGTTTCCTCATGGTTGATTCCAGTATTCCCAACTCTGATGCACGTTTCTGTATAGATTTGACCAGAGATTGTTTGATAGATTTTTCCACATCAGCATAAAGTTCAAGTCTGGTGCATGGCCTTCCACTTCTCGGCGCGTCACGAACACTGCCCATTAAAAAGCATTCTTTTCCCATTCTACCAATGTCTTCTTTGTCGGTACTGCTTTCACAAACTGCACAACAAAATTGTCCCTTACATTCTTAATTGATTTGCCACTAATTTTATGCTTATGAATCCACACAGCAGCCAGCAAACTTTCCTCAATCGTATCAGCCATTGTTTCAATATCTTGGCACCAACTGCTGTCAACAATCGAAGTTGATAATAATAGACTTTGTGCACATGCTGTAATATTTTTAGCCTTCTTTAAATATGGTTTCTCTTTTATAACCCAAGTTGTAGGTTGGTGCTCTTTGCATCATTTGTTATTCCTCAGTCTGTCAGACTGAGAAGGATGCTCTTACATTTGTTTTCTTGTAAATTTAAATAATCATTTCAGGATATCTCACCCTGATGTTATGTAAGTCTTCCTTTGTCATTGTTTTAAATTTTATGTTAATAATATGTTATTTAAATAAATAGTGCTCTTAGGAAACTTACTGTTTCTCAAATTTTTCGGTTCATGAAAATTTTTATTGCACACCTCATACCAGTAGGATTCTCACTGTTTTTCACTTGCCTGCCCTCTTGTAGTTATGGTTTCTTAACTTGTTTAATATTGATTCTATGTGATTTTAACTCATGAGTTATGAATTTCATTATGGTCCATATCAACAATTGATCACTATCAAAGCGTAGGAAGGGTCCACCTATTCAATACTAGTCTATTAGTTTGTATATTGTCTTATAACACTGGGACTAGTTTCTACCCCATATATATTGGGTCAACTTCAGCCATGCTCCAATTGGAAGACATAAGCACACACATAACGAATAATGATATAAACACTGATATGACACAATTTATAGTCTTAATTTAAAGCACTGATTAAGTCTGAATAACATATCTACACTTTAAACTAAATAACACATCAAAAATGTTGTGCTTGATGGCGAACTATTTTGTTGTTTCTACAGCAGCCATTGTTTTTGAGTTGATCTGGGAGTTGGTATCCTTTTCTGTGTAGATGAGCAACTTGACTGATATTCATGTTTGTTCAATAGTAATATGGGTGAATACTTATGTAGCTTTAAGGGTAACATTCGTACTTTGAATAAGTTTTCCTTATCAATGTAGTGATCTATTGTTTAATTTATTTGGAGGTGAATGTCCCTATGTCGTTCGTAAGTTACGCGCACTTGGTACGGATACCAACACCAGACTGATTGTTGAGAGGGAGCAGGAGAATAGCTTATGATGGCAGGGATATGTTATTCAGACTTCATCAATGGTTTAAATTAAGACTATAAATTGTGTCATATCAGTGTTTATATCATTATTGGTTATATGTGTGCTTATGTCTTCCAATTGGAGGGATCCCTCCTACAATTCCTGCCATCATAAGCTATTCTCCTGCTCCCTCTCAACAATCAGTCTGGTGTTGGTATCCGTACCAAGTGCACGTAACTTACAAACCAACCGGGCGAGTTGGCCGTGCGCATAGAGGCGCGCGGCTGTGAGCTTGCATCCGGGAGATAGGGGGTTCGAATCCCACTGTCGGCAGCCCTGAAGATGGTTTTCCGTGGTTTCCCATTTTCACACCAGGCAAATGCTGGGGCTGTACCTTAATTAAGGCCACGGCCGCTTCCTTCTAACTCCTAGGCCATTCCTATTCCATCGTCGCCATAAGACCTATCTGTGTCGGTGCGACGTAAAGCCCCTAGCAAAAAAAAAACAAAAAAAAACTTACAAACAACATAGGGACATTCACCTCCAAATAAATTAAACAATAGATCACTACATTGATAAGGAAAAATTCAAAGTATGAATTTTCCCCTTAAAGCTACATAAGTCTTGACCCATTTTTCTATGCAGCAAACATGAATATCAGTCAAATTGCTCATCTACACAGAAAAGGATACTAACTCCCAGATCAACTCAAAAACAATGGCTGCGGTAGAAATGACAAAATAGTTCGCCATCAAGCACAACACTCTTGATGTGTTACTTAGTTTAAAGTCTGGATATGTTATTCAGACTTCATCAATGGTTTAAATTAAGACTATAAATTGTGTCATATCAGTGTTTATAACATTATTGGTTATATGTGTGCTTGTGTCTTCCAACTGGAGCATGGCTGAAGATAATCCAATATATATGGGGTCGAAACTAGTCCCAGTGTTATAAGACAATTACAAACTAATAGTATTGTATAGGTGGACCCTTCCTACCCTTTGATTGTGATTTTAACTGTTCTAAATTAATTTATGTTTCATGATTTTAATTCTTTTACAATATTTATTGTAATGCACTCAATTGAAGCTGCAGTTTGAACAATTGACATTAAAATCCAGTGTTAAATTTATGTTTTCTCTAGTCTTCAAATCTAAAATGTGCCTCATCTCCCAAGTCTTCCTAGCTCAAAGTTTGTGAAATTTTTGTAACATACTCTTTCATCGGAAATCAGCCAGAACAAATCGTGCTGCTTTCCTTTGAATCTTTTACAGTTCTCATATCAAGTAATCCTGGTGAGGGTCCCATACACTAGAACCATACTCTACGCCCTATCTTTACATCTTTATACAATCCCTTAATACCATTATAACCATATGAAGTGATCTGTAAGCTTTATTTACAATTCCATTTATGTGATTACCTCATTGAAGATCTTTCCTAGGTTCTGTACTTACAGTGATCCACATGAATTACTGTCATGCCATCCACACAGTAGTTACAACTGAGAGGAGATCTCTTTGTGAAACTTGCAACTAGATTTTTCACCCCGTTAATTATTGTACCATTGTCTGCAGTCCTTCAAACAACTTTGTCCAGGTCTTTTTGTAGTCGCTCACAATATTGTAACTTTATTTTGTACTCTGTAAAAAGCCTTATCTGTGATGCCAGTTGCTTACTCATATTATAAATAGATGACATATCATATAGGTTTATAACAACTACCCATCATGGCTATTCTTCCCTGTATATATAAAAGTATTCTATTATCGACTAAGGTACCTCATCAATGGAAAGAGGCAAAATCCATTACTATCTGACATTTACAAGGGTAATTACCTAGGTCAATGTTTCTGTACAATCTTTCAGAAAATCATTTTAGAGAGATTAAAATGGAATCCAAATATTACAACTTAGTTCCAAAATTCCAATTTGCTTTTTTACCAGGTAAATCCACAATGGATGCTATTAATATCTTGCTAACGGGCATCGTATTAGCTCGGTGTCGTAAAATGTCTCTGATGGCTATTTTCTTCAGTCTGAGAAGGGCCTATGATAATGTGGAAATTCACTTATTGCTACAAAAATTATTTTTATAATTTTCCCCCTCCTTTTATCGCACTCCTTTTCAACATGCTCTCTGAGAGGGTGTTAAAACCGAAACATCTTCCGAACATCCAGGAACATACTTCACAAGGTTTGCCTCAGAGCGATATTTTAAGCCCTATTTTTTTCAACCTTTATTCTCTATCACTGGAGGAAATTATAACGCATCAGGCTCGTTTCTTACAATTTGCGGATGACTTAGTGGTATACTTTTAGTCATTTGTCTATTGAAAATATATACAACTCCTTGAACTCTACTTTACTGACAATGGCTGGTTGGCTTCAGGAACATGGGTTAGAAGTGACACACAAAAAATTTAAGGCTGTGTGTTTTTCTTGGGCTTACCGTACCAGTTATCCTCCGTTTCATGTCAATGGTTTTTCTATACTGGTCACTACATCTTCTAAATACTTTGTATCTGGGCATTCTTCTGGATAGGGAATTTTTATAGAAACAACTTAGAAGCCAAATTTCTCTCTACAAGAAAATTATTTACTTTGTTAACGAGGAGAAATTGGGGTTCAGACCTGTGCACAATATTAATGTTATACCAGAATATAATTCGCTCTGTATCAGATTACGGTTCTATGTTTTTAGACATGGCAGCAAAAACAACTATAGGTTTAAACTTGATTCCATTCAGTCTGAGTATGTTAAAACTATTCTGGGTGCTCTGCATTCTTCCCCAAATAATGCCATACTTGTGGAAGCAGCTGAATTTCCTCTCTATGTTTCAGAAGGAAATTTATAGCTCCAAAATGTATTCTGAAGTTACTCTCAGTTGTATCCCACCCCTTACTCCCGAAACTAATTATTTTATTGTGATACTACCAGGAATGGAGTATCCTGTAATGTTACCTGTGATTTTATAGGCATTTAAAACATTTTCAGAATTATGTACCTCGTACATCAATTATTCAATCGCTTTCTAATATATCCACATGCTTTGTGCTCATTTCTATGTCCTTCTGTTAATCCTTCCCCCTATGGGTACAAATAACCCATTAGCCCCTAGAAATTTGTCTATCCCATTCAAAACCATATGGTTGTCATTGTTACAGGATGTCCATTATCTTTCTCCAGTCCTCTATACCGATACTTCAATCCACTGGGAGTGGGTGCGGCCGTGTACACACCAGAATTAAATATTTCTAAATCATTTCTCTTTCACTGCTGACCCTTTTGCCCTTAGACAAGCATTCTTAATAATAAAGCATTCTCATCTCAAACAAGCCTATATTGAAACTGACTCCCTTCCCGGGCATTGGAGAACCCCTGTGTTAGCCAGAACTGATATATTCAGAATATTCATAAGATTTGTTTTGACATACATTTATCAGGAGGTACGGTAATGCTAATGTGGGTTCCTGGCCACCCTGGCATCACTGGTGATTGTCATGCCGATTCTCTAGCAAACTTAGCAGCAAAGGGCCACAGATTAACTTTTAATTCAGCTCTAGCATACACCAATTACTGGAATGTTTGCAAAACACGTATTTGGCAGATGTATTACAAGTTGTCCATTTCATGACCGTATCGATGTTTAATCAAGAAGTAAGTATAAATAACCACATAATCGATTAGGTGGTTATTTATACTTACTTCTTTTTGGCAGATGTGGCAAGCCAACTGGAGTAGTTCTGCAATTAAGGGTCGTCACTTGTAAGATAATACCTTCGATTGCAGAAAAACCTTGGTTTCCACTTCGCTACCACACGAGACAATATATTACCAACTTAGTTTGCATGGGATTAAATTACATGTGTACCCCAGCTCACTTGTTCCTTATAATGATGGTGGAGTCAGTATGTATGTATGTATGTATGTATGTATGTATGTATGTATGTATGTATATATGTATGTATGTAGGGTGACCAGATACAAATAGATAAAAAAGAAAGAGGACAAAGCTATTTAAAATGGAGGATATTGCCAGAAAAAAAAGAGGACAAAAAATCATGCATTGTGTGTCTGAACTTGGGCTTATACATCCTAATTTTCTCATACATAAATGAATTTAGACTTACATATTCTAATGTTGACATACATAAACAAAATGTATCCATTTCTATATCATACAGTAAATTCTTACAAAATTTAAACAATGAAATTAATTTACATGCCTTGCTGGTACTTTTATGAAGATTCAGTTGCCTTCAGTTTTGGCATGTCTAACATGTACTTATAAGAAGATACACATGTAAATTCCTTTAGATTATATTGAACCATTAAGAGCATTTTCACAGATTCTACTTAGAAACGGTTCCTGCTGAGATCATCATAAAAAGAAAGAAATGTTCCACCTAATCAATACTTATTTATTATCACATGTATGATGGAATATCACATGTATAATAGGACCAGTTTCGACCTCTTACAAGGTCATCCTCAGCTGCATTAGAATCCTATGTTTGCATTTTGTATTATGCGTCATTCCTAAAAGCTTTATGACAAATTAAAAATTTAACAACATTTATGTTGATTACACTTTTGCTAAGAGTTCCAGTATTTCAATATAGCTAAAATTATAACAAGTTAAATACTCTTATTACATAATATAATGACTCAATATACACATGTAATTATAATAAAATGGATTCGTCTTTTCTTTCTAATGCATAATGTAAGAATAATTTACCATAGGCTTTAGCCTATTCAGTTAAAACAAGTTCCATTCTTATAAATGTTTAGTCATATATGAGGTGAGCTTTGTTGATATTTGTGAATATTATAGCAGTAAAATACGCCAGTCAAGTGTAATTATATGCTGATGGCTCAATAAAATATATTACATATCTACATTAAAATATTAGCAAACATGGTTGAACGTGCTTAAATGCTCTTTTGAGAGTCTAAAACAGTTGATAACAATAAATCTTGCGTTGTTTTGCGTTACATATTACATTGAAATAATGTGAAATTTGCCCATTATACAAACATATAAACACATTAAAGTATTTAAAAGATTGCAAGGTGTGCCTTATATGCAATGTCTATTTGTAGTCTAAATTAACAAGTGACAGCACATTCTTATGTTGTTTAAGAAAAGGACTGATGAACATGCGAGTTAAAAGTCTGAATTTGCATAAGCCTTAGCCGATATACTTTGTGTAAAACTCAACCACTTTATCTTTCTAATTTTGTTTTCATGACTTGAACCTGGCTTGTTTGACTTGGCTGAAGTTCTGGAAATTGTTCAATTTGAATGACAAGGTCGTAATTGTTGGTGGCTCTTTCCTTTCTTATGATGTTGGTGTTGATAAATGTCTGTAAGTCGTAATAAACGAATTAGAAATTTTGAATATAAGTTGCGTACTATTGTATGAGTTCTGTAATAATCTACTTACTGTTGTGGAGTGGTTGAGATGTATGCTGCTTGGCTGTCTGTCGCATATTGTATCTCATACTTCTGGTGTTGGTGTCGCCTGTTGTGAGGGGGGTGGAGGGGTGAGTGGGGGAAGCTTGGGCATGTGTATGTGCGGAGCCATGTATGTCCGCTGTCTGCGCTATAGCTTGCGTATGACGTTGTTTGTTGACTAATCTGAGGTAATCATTCTTTATGATGGGAATAATCTTATTAAATAAAATATTAGTTTTCTCAGTTATTTCATTAATATTGTAATTGGGGTTTGTATATTGATCAAATGTTATGTACAGTTCTTCGTTTATATTAAGAAAAGGACCTTTAGGATTTGTATTTAATATTTTCAAATCATTACCTATATCCGTGAATTTAGGCTTGTATTCAGGCATGTGCTGACCTATTGCAGAAAAATGATTATGCTTGATGGCATTGACATGTTCATTATATCTGATCATAAAATTTCTACCAGTACGCCCTATGTAACTTGTAAAGCAGTTATTACAACTAATTCGATAAACTCCTGACTGAAGATATTTATTATTACTGTTAACTGTCTTGGTGTTATGTATGCTGTGCCTACTATTATGTGTAGTTCTGAAAGCTATTTTAAGATTATGCTTTTTAAAGATATTAGTTAGAGAATATATACATGTGTTATTAAAAGTGAAAGTTGCATAAACTTTCTTGGGTTGATCTAGTTTCACCAGTGTAGTTTTGGGTTGGGATTTGATCTTTTGAATAATGGAGTTAACCATTTCTTTTTTATAACAATTTTTTCTGGCTATTTCATGAATTATTATGAATTCATACAAAATGCAAACATAGGATTCTAATGCAGCTGAGGATGACCTTGTAAGAGGTCGAAACCGATCCTATTATACATGTGATATTCCATCATACATGTGATAATAAATAAGTATTGATTAGGTGGAATCTTTCTTTCTTTTTATGATATGGAGTTTCATCCTAGGACTTCCAGTTTGCACCTGATCATCATAGTCATGGAGAATGAGGCTGAGTACATCCATTTTATTAGCATGACTCGTATAATAATGGAATTTCTATTTAAAGTTCAATAATATGTAAATAATAATTGATAGGATCTGTTTTGTTTAAAATGTAAATGTGCTAATTAAGGGTACAGTGTTCAGTCAGTATCAAGTCTGAGTGAATTCGATTTTTGTAAATACGGGAAGATTTGTTCTGGGAATTTATTTTTTATTTTATACTTGGGAATTTTCTCAGATCTGTTTTTTGTAGTTTGACTTTGTGTAAAATGGTGAGCACCAGTATTCCACAGGAATGTTCATTTAAGTTGATTGGTACTCAACCAGTTGTACTATCATGCATACGAGTTATATTTATTGGAGATTAGTTATCGTGGATGGAAGGGGTGCTGTAGTGAATGCTGGGTTGGTGCGTGGGAGTGCCCGACGTTCCGCACCTGACACTTCTTAGTTGGCTCTGCCTCCTGTCCCAGCTTGCGACTGACCCAGAGCCTTCTCCCCCTCGCCTTATATAGCCGATTGGCGTTCCCAGTCACATAATTCACAGTTTCTTGGGGAGTCTCTCCACACCTTCCTTAATGTGTCGTCTCCTTAAATCTCTAATGACACTTTCTAGACTTCAGTCATGTAACTTAATTTGCTCACTCATTTCATTGTGGCAACACACAATTCATCAATCATTTCATCTGATTAATAAGACCCTGAATATCTCGACCCACCATGTGAGTCCAGTCTTCAATACCTTCTGTCATCAAGGACTAACCCATTTTTCAGCTGACGAGATGGTTCTTTCTCTTCAGCTCTCACATAAGATGGCAACTGAGTAACTCAAAAAGGAACAAAATATACAACAGCAAATACCATCTTGTATGTTATTTAAAAGGGGCCTAAAATCTAGATCATTGGCCAGCATGATACCACTCCTACATAATAATGCAAATCCATCTTTACAACTAATTCTTAACAAATACAGAATCAAATATTACTACATAGACAAATACAAATGTGTGGTCACCTCTAAAATCCAAAGAAACAGGGGCCTAACTATTATTCAATGCAGGATAACGGTTCGGATCTCTGAAGATTCACTACAGCACCCCTTCCATCCACGATAACTAATCTCCAATAAATATAACTCGTATGCATGATAGTACAACTGGTTGAGTACCAATCAACTTAAATGAACATTCCCGTGGAATACTGGTGCTCACCATTTTACACAAAGTCAAACTAAAAAAAACAGATCTGAGAAAATTCCCAAGAATAAAATAAAAAATAAATTCCCAGAACAAATCTTCCCGTATTTACAAAAATCGAATTCACTCAGACTTGATACTGACTGAACACTGTACCCTTAATTAGCACATTTACATTTTAAACAAAACAGATCCTATCAATTATTATTTACATATTATTGAACTTTAAATAGAAATTCCATTATTATACGAGTCATGCTAATAAAATGGATGTACTCAGCCTCATTCTCCATGACTATGATGATCAGGTGCAAACTGGAAGTCCTAGGATGAAACTCCATAAACCTTGACACAGGAATCTCCTTTGGTAACTATGGCACACAACATACACACACAGTTCAGCCCGTTACACATGTCTGCTTTAAACATGCCAATGTCCCGGGATCAGAAATACTAATACAGAATTATTAATTAAACACCCATGTGTAGTTTAGTAGTGACACGTCTGTATCTCTGCTCACTATACTAATTACTGTAATGGTTCTAATAGTGCCTTCTTTGTTTTGGATGATGAAGGTAATAATAATATCAATTCTAGTTCATGCTTTCAATGACGGTCAAATAACCCGAACGCAAACTCTGTTATTTCACCATCATTAGCTCTTCTCAGACACCACTTGTTTTAAATCATTTCAACTATTCTCTAAATTAAAAGTTCACACACAAAGGAAACTGTAGCCTGGGACTAACACACATCTGTCCCTCACGAGATGAACGTGAAGAATGCTCTAGGGCACGCTTCCCGCATCTTATAACACCTAGGAAGATTCCCCCCTCTCAAAAGTTCCATACACCCTATTTATGGGGTGCAATGATCAGGTGACCAGTTATCTTATAAGATGATTAAGATTCGTCCAGATGAAATCTTATTGCACAATCCTGAATAATAAATAAATATCTGTCCTCATTTTCAGCTCACTTAAGGGACATCTCCCTGTCAAGTTGATGTTGAGAAAATAAACACATGCCTTCTGTAAATTTCCACTCTTACATAACCACTTTCTTTTGCAGGAAATTATCAACATAAAAAACATCACAAACCCTAATAAAATTCACTGATGTCGAACAGCTTTTTGGATCCCTGTACAATGCAATAATATTAAAATCATTAATTTCCTTTATATAAAAAACGAAGTCGATCATGCTGTTTTAAAGATGGTTCCATGATTACGATGATGAAAAGTTTTAGCTCTCCCACTCACAAATGACTTGTAGTCGGGATAACCCCGTCCCCTCTCTTCATTCTGGGGTTCCGCAGCTCAGCTTGGTGGAGACACACCCTGGCTTCACGCTTGGCGTTCCACTCTTCGAGTTACCGCTTACTTGTTTCCCGACAAATAAATGTGCTTTCTCTTGATCCCTAGTCCTTGCTTCATGTCCTTGTTGACTACAGTATGTACGTACGTATGTATGTATGGAATGGCTCAGGCATGCATACAGCAAGCAAGTTACGTCACGCAGGAGGGTGATGCAACTATCACGTGTACACTATCTGATATTGTCGAACATGCTAGAAGAAATTTTACTAACTTTGGAACCCACTGAGTTATTAATTAATGAGATACATCATTATATAGCCCATTATTTAGAGGCAAACATATTGTAATTTCATTAATATCGGCCTATGGACTTAAGTGTAATTCAGGCGTAAAGAAACTTGATTTTGCCACGAGAGGAGGAAGCTAACCTCGACAGATTGATATAAAAGAACGGGGTTCTGCTAGGTCAAAGGCAGTTCAATTCTCAACTCACTGCCGTCGTGTAGTCATGCTGTCTCATGTGAACGGGTCCACGAGGTTTGAACTCAAAACATCACATCGTACAAACTCTATGGTAAGTTTTTAATAACTCGTGTTGGAACTTAGAAACTTTTTGAGTGATATGATACTAACTTAATAATTTCAAAGTGTTGTCAAAGACTTATGATATTTAATCACTTTTCGGACTTAGTATTTTCAACTGCAAATCGAACAAATTTAATTGACTAAACCTTGTGTTCATATTTGAATGAAACTGACTTTAAACATTCATGCGAAATAAGCGTGTGAATATTAAGATGATTTTCAAGTGAAATAATTAAACTTTTAATCAATTCATAACATTACCTTAGATACGTGTGTAATAACTAGGGCTCGGATGTTTAGGAAAAGTTATATTTTTTTCTTTGTCTCTATTTTCCTGTCTGATTAGATTTTGGTACAAATCAGGTGATTATCGTCAAAATTAAGTGATTTTCATATGTCATATAAATGCATATTTTGGCTATTTTTGCCATAAGGTCATAATTTTGAACTACTGTATTTTAGTAGAAACATCATATTTCGGTCATATTTCGGCAGTCTGACGACAGCTGGAGGTGTACAAAATCATCTTCAACTTACCAAATGCGAACTAGTGTTCACAAAACTGCTTCTCGGTATCACGCAGTTAATAGAAGTGGAATACCCTTTGTATGCAGTGAAGGTCATAGACCTCACCCTACCCAACCCGCTGTACTCGGCAACCTGGTCTCTCACTTAGAGGCAGAAATAATCCGGAAAATCCCATCCCAGCAGTGAGCTAATTACTTCTGGCAATTGCTCACTTGTCTTTGTTCAGGTATTAGTACTTCAACCACCTTTCACTTATACAAACGTCATTTTACAGTAAATCGTATCCCAACACACTTTCCAGTATGCCTAAGGAAGAGTCTTCTACTAGTGTTAAGTTACGAAGCTTTGTTAAGGAATTTGGAGAAGAGTATTATTTATGTACAGACGGATTAGTTATATTTTGCAAGTTGTGTGAAGTGAAAGTCGTGGCTGAATAACATGCAACAACATTGTAACACAGCAAAACACAGCAGCAATGTCAAAAAAAAACATGTCGATAAGAAGAGGCAGCAATTGATATTCGATAAGGCTGTTACATCTTCAGCGACGGACAGATGTTCGGATTTTTCAAAGGAACTTTGTGAGATCATGGTGTCTGCAAACATTCCTCTAAATAAGGTGAACAATCCCCATTTCAAGGATTTTCTGGAGAAATACACTAAAAAAATATGCTCCTACAGAATCAACACTGTGAAAAAACTATTTATCACATTGCTATGAAGATACTCTAAATCAAATACGACACAGTGAAGCAGACAATAAGATTTGGATATCTATTGATGACACGACGGACACTGCAGGTAGATATATAGGGAATGTAATTATTGAAACACTCCATGCTGATCGCCTTGAGGATATTTTTCTAATAACCTCAGAAGTTTTAGAGAGAGCAAATCATTCAATGATTGCACTTCTTTTTGATAATGCACTAAAATGTTGTGGAAGGAATAAATTAAGCAGAAAAAAGTTCTTCACTTTGTTACTGATGCTGTTCCATACATAGTGAAAGCTGCTGAAGGCCTCACAATGTTTTATCCAAGAATGATTCACCTCACTTGCCTTCCGCATGCTGTGCATATTGTGGGAGAAGAAATTCGTGGAAATTTTTCTGAAGTCGATAAATCAATATCTAACGTAATTTTTTTTAAAGCACCACTATGGGTTGCGACTTTCAAGGAGTTAGTTCCTTTGACACCACTCTCTCCACAGCCAGTTCTTACTAGGTGGGGGATGTGGCTCGATGCTCCCACGTATTGCAAAAACTACTCCACTATCAAAAACATTGTTAACGGCTTCAACAAAGATGATGCCTCTTTTATCAAGATTGCGCAGGAATTGTTTTCCAACAGTTTAGCAGAAAGTCAAACTTTGGAATTATGTAGAGTGCAATTAATCGTTTAGAAGCTGCTAGCTTAGACATTCATGCAAGTATTGACATTGTGAGAAGTGTTGAACATTCAGTACAACAATCACATGGAATAGTTAGTCATCATCATCATCATCATCATCATCATCATCATCATCATCATTTCCCTTTATCCAGCTGTAGCCGGGTAGGGGCAAATATGGTTTCTTTCCACTTTCTTCGGTCTTTCCACCACTCCTCCTCCAACACTGTGTCCCAGTCCAGGTTTCTTTCTATAATGCTGCGTTGGATGGTATCCTTCCATCTCAATCGTGGTCGTCCACGGCCTCTCCTTCCTTGGATTTGTATTTCCATCACCTTTTTTGGCATTCTTTCGTCGCTCATTCGCTTTATGTGCCCAAACCATCTTAGTCGGCTCTTCTCTATTCTATCATTAATTTTTTCCACTCCAATTTCTTCCCGGATTTTCTCATTCCTTATTTTGTCTCTTCTACTCTTCTGTATCATACTCCTCAAGAATTTCATTTCGGCTGTCTGTATTCGACTCTCATCCTTCTTTGTCACTGTCCAAGTTTCTGCTCCGTAAGTTGTTATGGGTACGTAATACATCTTGTACATAGTATCCTTTGCTTCCATTGGCACATCTTTGTCCCATAACATATTTCTTACACTATGATAGAAACAACTTCCAGCTTGAATCCTTTTACTAATCTCAGCATCCAGTCGAGCATTCTCCATTAATTCACTCCCCAGGTATTTAAACGTTTCCACTACTTCCAAGGGCTTGTCTGCAAGTCTAATCTGACCTTTCCCTTCTTTCTCCCCTCTAGTCATAACAAGAGTTTTACTCTTTTCTACACTTATTTTCAATCCACATTCTTCAATCTTCCCATTCACCACATTCAACTGTTCTTGAACCTTCCTGTCGTCTTCTCCCCAAATCACAATATCATCTGCAAATAACATCATGTTCATTTCTCTTCCTCCATATGCTGCTTTTGCCGTTCTCATGATGTCATCCATTACTATTGTAAACAGGATTGGTGATAGAACACTTCCCTGTCTCAGCCCGCTAGTGATTTTGAACCAACTTGTCCTGCCAACTTGTGTTTGCACGCAACTACAACATTCCTTATACAATGCCATGATCATTTTTATTAATCCCTGTCCAATTCCTTTTTGCACCAGACTGTCCCAAACTTTCGTCCTAGGGACACTGTCATATGCCTTTTCAATATCAATGAATGTCATCACCATATCATTCCCGTACTCCCAATGCTTTTCCATTAGTTGTCTCATAATGAAAATGGGCTCTATTGTTGACCTTCCACTTCTGAAACCAAACTGATTTTCCTGTATCTGCTTCTCAACCCTCAACCTTATTCTACTTTCCAGTATCCTTTCCATTATCTTAGCAACATGGGATATTAGAGTAATTCCCTTGTAGTTCTTCAAAACTTTCTTATCACCTTTCTTGAAAATTGGGATGATAATTCCTTTTTGCCAATCCTCAGGGACCTCCTTATTCTCCCAGACATTCCTGAGAACCCGATATGTCCACTGCAGGCCTACAGCTCCAGCTGCCTTTATCATCTCCACTGAAATTTCATCTATTTCAGCAGTTTTTCCATTCTTCATCTTTCTTACTGCCATTTAAATTTCATTCATTGTAATTTCTTTATCCATTTCTTCGTCAACTAATTGCCTTTCCTGGCCGTCCATTGACTGACTGTCATCCATTCTTATGTTCAGCAGCTTCTGAAAATATTCTCTCCATCTATTTCTTACTTCTTCTGGCTTTGTTAAAATTATGCCACCTTCATCCTTCACAAATCTGGTGTTTACTTGATCTCTCTTTTTGTTTCTTAAAATACCATACAGTAATTTCTTGCTGCCCTGTGTATCATCTCTCAATGTCTGTGTGAATAAGGCCCAGCTTTTCCTCTTTTCTTCCTCCACTACTTTCTTGGCCAAATTCTTTGTCTCCACATATTTTCTTCTATTTTCTTCAGTCTTAGATGTTTTCCATGCTTTCCATGCTATTTTCTTTTCCTTCACTTTAATCTTTACCCTATCATAGTTAGTGACAGTGTAAAGTGGAAACTTCGTAATGTACTTAATTGAAATGATGGTTTTCACCTAGTGTGCAAGATAAATGATGTTCTTAGAGGAGAAGGTACCAGTACACTTCAAGATGAGTGCATACTCGACATCAGTGATTTAACATTATTTAAATATGCACCAATAACATCTTGTGAAGTAGAAAGCAGCTTCTCTTCTTATAAGAATGTGTTAAGTGATAATCGGAGGTCTTTCGCACCTGATGCTTTTAAAACGAATCTTGTCATACACTTCAATTCCATCCGCGGAGAAGAATGAAAAAGGTATGTGAGTTTGCACTATAGGCCCTGATGCCCTACCACAATGTATTGAAAGACACCTAGTTAATTCGTTTCGTGGTTCTCAATTTAAACTTAATGCATTTGAATAATGTTAATGAAATCTGGACGTAAACGTTCCAAAATATATATTTTTTAAATAGATTGATTTCTAGTTTTCTCATCTTCCAAACCACCAATGCAGAGTGCAAACATGTTTTGACTTTTAAAATGTTGTGTGATCTGATAATCTTAGTGAAGTTCGTACTTATTAGTATGTATTCACAAAAGTTTGATTAGTGAATCAAGGATAATAGGCTGTGATTAATTGCTGAACATGTATATTCATAAAACTAATATTTGAGTAAGAATAAAGAATTTAGTCAACAAATGTTTCGATTTATAATTTATTTTAAAATGGCCGTATTTTAATTAATCATTTTTGGATCATATTTTATAATGTTTATTTCATAATTCATCACTTTTGAGGTCATATTTGCTTGCTTATTTGGGCTAATTTTAGGTCTTAAACATCCGAGCCCTAGTAATAACTATTGGTTGAAGTTTTAATAAGGCTAAACCTTCATCACAAGTGAACAGTATTTGACATTGCCGTCATAGGACCTTGTAAATATCTGCGAATTAAGTATTTCGTTTTGGCGAATAAGACTTTGATTTTCGTGTGTAAATATGTTATACTGTGCCTCAACATGAACAGTGAATCCAATCTAATGAGCAATAACAATTTTCTACCAGTGATTAAACATTAGAGGAAATGTACCTCATTAAATACAGTGCCAATTTTACGAATTACAGGCATAGGACACTTGCAAGTTAATCTTGTCAGTTGAACTTTCTCGTGTTTATAAAGTTTAGAAGTGACACGTTGAAACCCTGACCGAGTGCCTATTTTGTCATACCAACTTGCTATAATTTTGACTATGTGGGAATTGGAACGTAGTGACTTCATGAAATTTAAATGTGGTTACTACATGGGAATGGAACGTGGTACGACGCTGGATTTGGAACGTGGATACTATGCGGGAATCAAACATGGTACAATGGGGATGGCATCACAACACCAGCTGCCAAGGACTTCATATGCTGTTCGTTGAACTGCATTTCTCTGCGTTTCCAGTCCTCATATCTAGATAATTCAGGTGATATGAGTGCCTCTCTAAACAAACTTGAGATTTAAACAGACTAACTTTATTACAAGTTGAACTTTAGAATCAGTGATTTTATTCATAATTCAATGAACTATTTCACTCATTGGAATTCACATTACATTTTATAAGTGTTAAATGTCAATGCTAAAAATAGACTATAGCACAGAACTTTAGAAGAAGATAAAATGAAATATGTGAAGACACCCAGTTGATCATCTATGGACTTTTGTGCATTTGAACATCTGAAAAGGGCCTCACGAAAGATGTCCACACACTATCAGTGGCCTCTGGAAACCCTGTTGGGAGGAGTGGTATTACGAATTGCAGTGGAAATTACATTGTTGGGCTATAGCTAGAAATGCTATATTGTGAAACAATGGTGATCTGGTGGACGATCCCTTAGGCTACACATGCTATGACAGAAACACTTTTTCGCCAATTACAACAAGAGATATTTTCAAGTGAAAAGATGTTATTTTGAATTTCATTTTTTGTAATTTCAACAAATACTTGAAGAATTTTATCAGGAAAGAACTTATTGATTTTCAATGAAAGATCATTGTTTCATGTTAAAAGATAGACATAGACAATCATAAATATTGATTTTATTTCAATTAGCCAGGCGATGTTAACTTGTTTAGAAAATATTGTAATTTGATTTAATGCTGCAAGTCAGAAATAGTATGGAACTTATTCATCAAATTCTCAAGCTGAATAAATTAAGTTTTAAAATCTATCCATTATTTCGCTCAGCATCTACCTCTCTCTGTATCTGTTCCGTAAGGACCATACACTCCTTTGCAAGATTCTCATGCCCATATCCTTAATTTTACCTGGTGCAGTATGTATGTATGTAGGTATGCTTCAAGGTACTCAATATATACATACTGATAATGGGGTGATATGGCAATTTTGAAGAATGGATTGAAACTTGCATATCATTTACACAGATGAGTAGAACCTTTACCTTTGGCTTTGCATTCTCTAAAATAAACTTCAGTTTTAAAGATAACATATATACCCCTTCTCTTCCTCTTTTTCTGGGAACAGGCTAAAAGAGAAAAGAAGTGCTAAGAAGTTGGGAGGTTTCTCATTAGAGTTTATAATTTTCATTATCCATACTGATTTCCCAGTTTCATGTGAAAAAAAAGGACTTTATTAAAAATCCTAACCAGTCAACATTGTAAGTAAGCAGTTTTACTTTTAGTTAGACATTCTCATGAGCTTCATAACAAGTTGATTTTTTACAGCTATTTTCACCCACTAATGAGAAAATGTTCCAAAAACTTAACATCAACCTTCTTCACAAATATCAGTTGGAATGAAAACTTGGTATACAGGTCAACAGTAAGTTACTTTAAGACATAGTAAGTAAGTAATATGTTTTATTTATCCTGGCAAAGTTCTTGCAGGCGAAGCCACCCGAGCTGCATGTAAGACGGTGTGACATGGTCAGCGTAACGAAGTCCACAGATAAATCTTACACAAGCATTCTGAGCACACTGTAATTTCCTTCCCCTAGGTTATATCGCAATAATCAAAATGAGGTAATGCGAGTGATTCAACAAGAATTTTCTTTAGTTTAAAAGGGAAAGTGAATTTGAATTTACTGAGACAGCGTAGCGTTCCGTATATTTTTCTACACACAGATATAGTTTGGGCAGACCAGGACAGATGTTTGTCAAATATTATACCAAGATTTCTTACATTTTGGCTATACTGTATCGGAGTATCACTTATGGACAACTGTGGTAACGCTGTTCGATTGAGTTTGCAACGTAATTTAGGGTAACTAATAATTATTGCCTGGGATTTTGATGGGTTTAACTTTAATCCGTGATTTCTGGCCCATATATCTATGGTCATCAAGTCTTCATTCAGGTGATGTGTTTCTGAGTGTAGGTTTTCGGGTTTGCTGTGTATATATATATCTGTAGGTCATCAGTGTATAAGTGGTATTTACAGTGTTTTAATCCAGAAGATATGCCATTTATATACAAAGAGAAAAATACGGGACCCAGTACAGATCCTTGCTGTATTCCTACGTTGACCGTACGCCAATTTGAATATTCATTGTTGTTATTAAGCACACACTGCTGGCGACCTGTGAGATAGGATCTGATCCACTGGAGTGCACTCGCGGAGAAATTTAAACTATTTAATTTGGATATAAGTATGTCCCTGTCAACAGTGTCAAAAGCTTTACCAAAGTCCAATAATGCTAGAACTGTCAGTTGTTTGTTGTCCATAGCTTGCCTTATGTCATCAGTCACATGTGTTAATGCACTGCAAGTGCTGTGTCTCGGTCTAAAGCCAGACTGGTGGATATCACAAAGATTGTGTTGAATAAGATAGTCGGTAATTTGCTTGTGAACTATGAATTTTAAAGCTTTTGACAATATGCATAAGATGCTAATCGGCCAAGAGTCACCAACGTCCTTTGCCAGTTTTATTTTCGGAAGCGGGCGAACTATAGCCATTTTCCATATTTCTGGATAAGTCCCCTGTTGCAGTGAGTAATTTATTTTTTCACCAATGGATAAATGATGTGGTGGAGAATTTTCATGAGCATTTCATGGCCTATATTATCTACGTCCCTAGCCCTGGTCTTGATGCGTTTTATTGAGTCAATCACTTCTTGCGGTGTGACGTGACTGAAGTAAAATTGGTCTCTTTGTAGAGATGGCTTATTATCATATGTATGAATAGTTTTCTCCTTTATGACTGGATTAATTCTCATTGGCGAAATGAAATGGTCATTTAATTCATCTACGTTAACATTTAGTTCATCGTTAGATTTCTGGTTATTGATGCCAAAATATTTCATAGATTTCCACATCGTTGCAGGGTGTACGTCAGGTCTAATCAAGTTGTGGACGTAACGTAGTCTAGCGCTTAGAATTTTAGAGGTCGTTTTATTACGCAGTGTTTTATAAGTCTGATGGTTCACTTCCGTTGGGTAGTGCTTGTATCGTCTATGAGCATCGTTTCGTTTAGCCATTAAGTGGCGAATTTCATCATCTATCCACGGTTTAGGAGCTCTGGAACCTTTTCCCCTACGCACTGGGGCGTGCTGATCGTAGAGTTGCATTACTAGGTTATTAAATGTTGAGACCATTTCCTGTAGATTATTGGCGTGATTTATCTCCATCCATGGCACGGAAAGAGCATCTTCTTCTAATTTATCTGCGTCAATTAATCTGAGGTCCCTGAATGATAATACTTTCGACCTTGGTTTCGGAGTTTGTAATTGGTAGGACAGGTAGATTATGTCATGTCCAGATAGCCCCGGGGCTGATGTCTGTCCATGTTGCAGGACTTATGCTGAATTGTTTGTTATTATTAGATCGAGAAGGGTGTAACTGCTATTAGTGTGGTAGGTTGGTCCAAGAGGTAAAATTGTCATGTTACATGCTTCGAAAATGTTACAAAACTGTCGAGTTGAAGCTGCGGTACTGTCTAACAAATTTGTGTTGAAGTCGCCCATTACAATAACGTGTTCATAGTCTGGCAGAAGGTTTAGTATTTCAGTCTCAAGGTCGGTCAAATACCCTACTTTCTGAGGGTTGTAAACCACTCCTAGCAAGCATTTCGTTCTAGACAGTGTTATCTCTACAAACAAAAACTGTGGTTTACGTTCATAGTGTGAAGATGAATGGCTAATTACTTGAGGGTTGAGGTCTCTGGCAACATAAGCAACTACCCCCCCACTGCCTTTCCCCTCGCGGTCATTTCGTAGAAGGACGTACCCGTCTATGTCAACAGCTGAACTGGGGCATTTGCTGCTCAGGCACATTTCAGACATAAGAACTGCATGGAACTGGCGCAAAGAAAACAGGTTATGCATTTCATCCATGTGCGTTCGGGAGAGCAGAGACTGCACATTACAGTAACAAACATTAAGAGCTCTTGGAAATTGTTCCACGGTTTCCTTCAAGATAGTAGTGGCTGAAATAGGACCTGGGTTTGCTGTAGCACCTATGTGAGTGAAGGGAGTTGTTAACAGAACAGGGCGGGAAGGGGATGGAATTACAGGAATGAACTTAGGCCTGCTGTTGTCAGAAGCATGTCCTTGTTGTGTTAAAAGGTATGCCATCTTCGGAACAGAAAATTAAAACTAAAACAGTACTAACGAGAGGACTACGGTTAAATATAGTTCAAGCAATACTGATTACTGGAGAAATAAAAGACAGTGCAAAGCTAATAACAATGACAGAACACACTACAAACAGATTATACAAGGTAAACACAAATGAATCTGATTTTAAATTAGAGGGTTCTAATTAGCGATATTATACTTGGAAAACAGATACCTGGTATAGTAAAAGATGTGATAGGAAGTGTGTTATGGGAGATTGAGTGAATGGGAGGGAGGGAGAGAGAGAGAGAGAGAGAGAGGAGAAAGAGAAAGAGAAAGTAAAAGTTAACTGTAGTGAATTCCTACCATGAAAGCAAGGGAAGACAATATTTCGGTACTCACATTAAAAGCAAATGTAGTTCGGTATTGATGTGGTGATGTTTGCAGATTACAATCTAGGAATATCACACATGCGGTTGATATGACGCCTTGTACCATCTGCCAACTTAATTATGATATCCCTGTGATCAGTCCAAGTGTTCCTTAGCCCATGAACAGTGATGGCTGCCTTCAGAATTGCTAGATGAGTTGCAGTCAAGTCTTCTTGTATCGTGGTAGGTGTTCCTTTCAGTTGGCGTTTCCATGTGAAAACCTCTTGCCTGGAGCGGAAGGACGTGAACTTCACAATGATGGGCCGAGGTTTTTCAGGCACCTTCGGTCCTACTCTGTGGCTCCTGTCAATGTCAGTTTTGGTTACCTTGGCGTCCAGTTTATTGCAGAGGCTCACAAAAATATCATGTGTATTCTCACCCTCACTTTCATCAATACCAAACAGACGTAAACTTGACCTCCTTTGGTACTGTTCCAGGGAGTCGCACTTTGCCTCAACTTCTTCTTTGAGATGTTTTATATCTCTTTCGCGGTACTCGAGTTTTTTGTTTAGGTCATTCACCAATTCGGCATTGAACTGGAGACTACGCTCAAGTTCTTTCACCACAATTTCCATCACCTGCCTCGCCACTGCACTTACAATACTTTCCACGAAGCGTTCGGAGAGCACGGCCTCGTCCAGTACCTTTCTCACCACCTGTTCGATTTCGTTGGCACCACTGCTGGCACTACCGCTGCTAGCTTGATTAGGATGACGACCCATTTTTAATATTATGCTGATATACACAACAAAATCAATTAAAAACTGGTCTCAACTTGAACCCTGGCACAAGTTCCACAGATCTGCACTTTTCCACACCACACACTGCTTCCGTTCACCTACAAAATTCACTTAAACGGAGAGCGGATTTACTTACTTGCTTCCATGAGCAGATGAGAAGTTTTGTAATGATCAGATCAATGCTTTTAAAGTTATGAATTTTCATATCGAGCTCTCCATTGGAAATGGCAAAAACAGCAACTTTTTGTTCAACCTGTGTTAAAATTTTAACTGGGTATGATGAAAAATGTATTCCACGTAATTAAATGTGGAATAAGCTAAATTTTGGGTTAGCTTATTTCTATGTGGGACAAAGGATTAAAATGTATTAACATATTAATTCAGGTGTCTAAACTTTTTCCACGATAGTAGTAGCTATACTTGGCGTGACGAAGTTTGTGAAACAATGGTGATCTGGCAGACGATCCCTTAGGCTACACATACTATGACAGAAACACTTTTTCACCAATTATAACAAGAGATATTATAAAATCGGCTATGCTGTTGCACTTTATACCCATGCACACCTGCCAGATGGTTAACCCGCTATCATCAACTGATGAACAGGAGATTCGGTACACCTCAGAATGTGAAGGGGGGCTCCTCCATAACATGTGTATAACCATTTACCATTCTAAGAACAAAGTAATGTGTTGGATTTCAATGTAAAAAGGCTGAGGTTGAATAATCCTTTCACTAGGATTATTATTATAATACGAGTATATTTTCTTCATTCCATCTAAGAAGACTCCTTATCCTGAAGTTGTTGACTCCCAGCAGGGTTGAGTCATTTACTGATGCTCAACTTCTGTCTTAGAGTACTTGCTTTACTTATTGACTTAATTTACTATGGAAGATACCAGTACCAATGATGTTGCCCAGGAACTATTGGCAGAAGTTTAAGAGAATATATTACATTTTGGAAAATCTAGTATCATAGTCAAATAGTTAAGTAAATTTAATGTAGCCTAATTGTTATTATTTCTAATCACTAGGAGAAAGAATCTGACCTTCGTGTCACATTTGGATTAACATTGATTTCTTCTCTTGTTTAGCCAAGACCAGGGCCATCAACATCCAGACCAGCAGCAGTGCGACAGCTGCCAAGACCTTGCCCAGTACAATCTAGACCATGGATAGAAGCACCACGGTTGCCAGGCGCAGACTCAGGAATAAACAGACCACCAACCCCAGCACCGTGGTTAATGCCGGAGTTTCCAGTATCCAGACCACCAACACGAGTTCCGTGGATGTCGTATGCAGGCCCAGTAATAAACAGACCACCAACCCCACCACCGTGGATGCTGCCCGAGTTTCCGGAGTTTCCGATATCCAGACCACGGCTACCAGTGCCGTGGATGTCATGTGCAGACCGAGTAATAAACAGACCACCAACACCAGTGCCAGGGTCATCGCGGGCAGACCGAGTAATAAACAGACCACCAACACCATTTCCAGGGTCATCGCGGGCAGACCGAGTAATAAACAGACCACCAACACCATTTCCAGGGTTGTCGCGGGCAGACCGAGTGATAAACAGACCACCAATACAAACTCTATGGTTCGAATCGGAAATTCCAACACTACCTGAACAACCAATGCCGGCACCAGAGTTGCGAACAGAATCCTCGGCATCAGCTACACAACCTGCTGCACATGCACAACAGAATATCACAGGAGAGGAGTCTAATAGGTTGCAGAGGAGTAAGTAAAAAGATTAAGACATGTGAATATGTATGAATTCAAGCAAAGGTGACAGGGATTGTTGTGTTAGGGAGAAAAGTGCTGAGATTCAAAGACTATCTTAACATTCCACTTATGAAGAGAACAGATGGTGGTGATTGTTGCTCTAATGAGAGATTTGTTACAAAGATCCATCTGACAATTCTAACCAAGCCTTTGAAGGCATTTGATTGTGTTCTGCTTGGTTCGTCCACAACAGTGCTTGCACTCTTAGAGGAGGGGGAGTTACTACACCAGTCAGTCAGTTCCCTCAGCAAATTGAATGAAAACAGTTTTAAATATTGTGACATCGAACTTAAGAAGGTGTTATCCAACAGAGGACTGTCTAAGGAACACTTTTGCAATGTTTTTGGTGGATTTGATTTTCAGAAACATGACAATTCATTCATTTGATTGCTCAACTGAAAGTATAAGGGGCAGTCAAATTTAAACCAAACTCCCGCCATAACACATATTCTGCATGAAAGGTGGCAACACTGTAGTTACATAACGATACTAGCGGTAGGTGAACTGCATAGAGACAAATCACAGGTGTACGCAGTTTTTGGATTATGTCTTTGTTGCTGCTCAGACTGGTCTAGTGTGTTGATCAAGCAGTAGAAATAGAGGCAAGCAAAGAAGAGCAGAGAAGTGTGGTTCGTTTTCTAGTGGCTGAGGGCGCTGGAGTACGCGAAACTGTCTGCTGTGTATGATGAACACTGCATGTCCATGACGAGCATACCCACGACAGGCCCATCGAGCCATTATTCCTGATGTGATAGGGTGGATTGATGGCCTTATCCAGGGGAACCAACGAATCATGGAGGAAGAAATTCGTGTTCAGGGAGGCATTAGCCATGGCTCTCTGCATGCCATTATCAAAGATCCCTTGCATTTCCACAGAATTTGCAAGCAGGGGTTCCGTATCAATTGACGGGGGGACAAAAGGTTTAAAGAATGGCGTCATGTCTGAGTGATCTGCAGCGGTACCACGAGGAAGAGTATGTGTTTCTGTCCCGTTTTATCATAGGGGATGAAAGCCACCATTTCAAGCCCAGAAGCAAACGGCTAAGCCAACATTTGAAACATCGTAATTCCCCCTCCCTGCCAAAGAAATCTAAAGTTGTTCACACAAGATCTGGTAAAGTCATGATAACCTTCACAGGGGCTCTCTGCTTGTCGACTTCCTCCAGCATGGAACTACAAAAAATGCGCAGCGGTGTGAATAAACTTTGCAGAAACTGCAACGCTCCATAAAATCAAAACGGCCTGGAATGCTGTCGGACGGAGTCATCCTATTGCACGATAACGCTTGCCAAATACTTCCAATCGGGCAAAGGCTACGCTTCAGCGATGTGTTTGGGAAGCACTTCAGCATCCTCCATACAGCTCGGATCTTTTACCTTGAGATTTTCACATTTTTGGTGGCCTGAAGAAACACATTCATGGACTTAGGTTTCATCTGGACGAAGAAGTGCAAGAGTGGGTGCGGTTGTGAATTTGTCAGCAACCTACCGCTTCCTACAAAACTGGAGTTGATTGTCTTGTCTCCCAGTGGGAGAAATGTAGTAACTTTTGAATAAGACCATTCCATGGTCACTAGACTAGTATATGCACCAGCAAAGACAAATGTGTGCACCTGTGATTTGTTACTATGCAGTTCTTCTACCACAGCAATAGCAGTATCGATATGTAAGAACAGTGTTGCCACCTTTTGCACGGAACGTGTGTGTTATGGCGGGTGTTCAGTTTTCATTTGACTGCCCCTTGTATATGCAGGAAGGATAACAGACTATATAAGGACTCTGCAGTGACTTCGATACTAAATTAGAAAATAGAATTTTCATACTGAAAATGCATTCTATTATTCATAACCATTTGTCTGCTGCGGTGTATCAGCCTATGGTTCAATATTCCTGCCAGGCGGCTGGGTACAATACTCCCTCACATCTTCTTGAATTCAAGGATGTAATTCAAGTGCCATTTAACTTTTCAGCTCAAGAATGAGGATTGTTGGGATATTGCTTTTGCCAAACGTGCCTATTGTGCATCTCCATATTGTTTCATGCATTTTGTTGAGAAAACCCTTGTACATTTTTAAAATCTGATATTGGACAAACTAAGAGTAACACAATCGAATGCTTTCACCATCCTAATCACAGTGGTACGTAAAGCTTTTAATAAAATGGGAACACAAAATTCCTGTTCGAGCCGAGAGACATCCCTCATAAAAGGAATCAGTCAATCAATCAATCACTACTGATCTGCATTTAGGGCAGTCGCCCAGGTGGCAGATTTCCTACTGTTGTTTTCCTAGCCTTTCCTTAAATGATTGCAAAGAAACTGGAAATTTATTGAACATCTCCCTTGGTAAGTTATTCCAATCCCTAACTCCCCTTCTTATAAACGAATATTGCCCCAATTTGTCCTTTTAAATTCCAACTTTATCTTCATATGTCTGACTCGTTGGCTGAACGGTCAGCGTACTGGCCTTTGGTTCAGAGGGTCCTGGGTTCCATTCTTGGCTGGGTCGGGGATTTTAACCTTAATTGGTTAATTCCAATGGCACGGGGGCTGGGTGTATGTGTTGTCTTCATCATCATTTCATCCTCATCACGACGCGCAGGCTGCCTACGGGAGTCAACTCGAAAGCCCTGCACCTGGCGAGCCGAACATGTCTTCGGACACTCCCGGCACTAAAAGCCATATGCCATTTCATTTTTTATCTTCATATTGTGATCTTTCCTACTTTTAAAGACACCATCCAAACTTCATCATCTACTGATGTCCTCCCACACCATCTCTCCACTGGCAGCTCGGAACATACCACTTATGTCTCAAATATTATTACAATATTATAAGTCCACCTGTTCAATACAATACAATATGATCCACTATTTCATATGGTCAAAATTTTATACATAATACATAAAAGTCAATGGTACATGTTTCACCCTCCTTACGGGCATCATCAGCCTATATCAATCTTAAAAATAATACATATGGAGTCATTCTAATCTTATAGATTATAGGTTAAAATGTTGAAAAATGATTTCGTAAATTCCTGTTCGAGCCGAGAGACATCCCTCATAAAAGGAATCAATCAATCAATCACTACTGATCTGCATTTAGGGCAGTCGCCCAGGTGGCAGATTTCCTACTGTTGTTTTCCTAGCCTTTTCTTAAATGATTGCAAAGAAATTGGAAATTTATTGAACATCTCCCTTGGTAAGTTATTCCAATCCCTAACTCCCCTTCTTATAAACGAATATTTGCCCCAATTTGTCCTCTTAAATTCCAACTTTATCTTCATATGTCCGACTCGTTGGCTGAACATATACAATAACATCGAAAACAACGATAATGCACCAAAGTATGTTAAAAGAGAGTAAGTTAACTGTTTTTGAAGATTAAAACATGGTTAAACATGAATTTTGAGAGTTTAAAACTAAAATGGATCTTTTTTTTTTTTTTTTATAATATCATTAAAACTTGATGGCCTTGAGTGTAAACACAATCATCAAAGGTGGATGTTTCTTCAATTTCCATAGTTTGAATCCAAGATGGTAAAATCACTGTAAGTTATTTAAAACAGAAGTGTGAACGTAATAAACATGTTAAAATGTATACGGTTGGTATATGTTGTAACCAAGGTTGAAGTTTACAAAACACAACTTTTATTGCTTCACTTTATGATATTTACACAAATAACTGAAATTTATTTTGAAGCAAAAAGGAATATTGAATCTTGAGAAAAGTCTGTCTTTATACAATATGTACAGGTTTGCAGTTTTTATATACACTTCTATCTTGAAAAGATAGTCTTTGTGAATTGACACGTTGATAGTCGAGAACTATCTGGCACACTAACATAAATGTTTATGAGAGTCCTTGTTTGTTGAAGTGCCTGAATTCCTAAAAAGCAAGTTCAATTGATTGAAGAAATTCCACCTAGCGAAACTAAGGGAGCTTGCATAAGTTAGGGAATGAAAATGGCTTGTAAAAGAATTACGGGACTTAGGCAGCGGAAACAGGTAAGGGAGCGGTGACCAGAGGTGAAACCTCGTACTGCCAGAAATTCAGTCCACCTGGTCGAAGCACATTTTCAAGAGGAGTAGCCTCCGTGCTCGACGTAGGGTGTATTCTGGAGCTGGATACCGGGGCAAGTGGGCAAGTGAGCAGGCCGGGAGCTCCTATTTATAGTACACTCGATGGTCAGGCACGCGCACTGAGGGCTGCGCGTCGAAGCTAGCAGAATGATACACAGGCGCGCGTGCAGCTGGCTGGCGGAGCGAGAAGGGAGCGCCGGACATACAACACCCTCCCCTCCTAAATGCGCCGGTACGGCGTGAAACGGCGGCGGCGCTGGCGGCGACTGCGATGCTGGGGCGGAGCTGCTGATGTCTCTGTTGTATTGTCCGGAGCTGGAACTGGGCGGAGTGGCGCTGTCTCGTCCTGAAAGGAACCCATTGTTATTAAATGATCTAAAGCGCGTTCAGCAATAGATTTATCTGGTTTAGCAATAGCATCAATAGTTGGACAGGGGCGGTAGCGCAGACGTATCTGATCTTGATGGCGGCAGATACGTTTCTCCGTAGTCTGTATCTCGTAGAGACGATGACCCAAAGATCTGCAGATGACTCCAGGTATCCAGAGTGGGTTGGATTTGAATGTCCTGGTGTAGACCTTGTCGTTGAGGGAGAACTTCGTGGTTGAGGTCTTATGCTGGGCCGGAAGAGGCTGTAACAGAGAAAGTAAAGTTCTGTGAGGTCGTCCATGGAGCTTCTGTGCAGGAGTGATATTATCAGCGCCGGGTAGAGTTCTGTAGTTGTTTAAGAGTTGGAGCAAGGCTTGGTCTTTAGTTAAGCCTGAAGAGACAGCTTTCTTCATACTTCTTTTAAATGTTTGTACGAAGCATTCAGCTTCACCATTAGATTGAGGGTGAAAAGGTGGTGCTAGGATATGACGAATGCCATTATGTGTACAAAAGTTCTGAAAAGCAGTAGCTGTAAATTGAGGTCCGTTGTCCGAAATGAGTACTTGCGGTAAACCTTCAGTAGTAAAGATTTTCTGGAGAGCACGAATGGTAGCTTCGGTTGTAGTAGTCGAATGCATATCCACAACATATGGAAAGTTTGACAGTGAATCGATGACTATTAACCACATGGAATTGAGAAAAGGACCTGCGAAATCGATGTGAACTCGTTCCCATGGAGTAGTAGCAGGAGGCCATGAAGCAAGATCAGAAGACGGGGCGTTCTGATTCGTTTGACATTGCTCACAATGACGTATTAGCTTTTCGATGGCGGCATCAATACCGGGCCAGTAGCAGTGTTGACGGGCGAGTTGCTTTGTTCTGGATATACCCCAATGGCTTTGGTGTAATAACTCGAGAACTTGTTTCTGTAGGCTAAGTGGGATAACCACTCGGAAGATGGTGCCTGCTTCTAGTAGTACAACTCCGGCACGAGTCGTGAGACGATGCTGCATACGATGATAAGGTGCCAGGTGGGCAGGAAGTGTGCTCTGAAGAGGCCAACCGTTGCGGATGTAAGTACGTACAGTAGCAAGTGTACTGTCCTTATCCGTAGCTTTAGCTATGCAGGTAGCATCAATAGGAAAACTGGATACAGTATCTTCAAGTTCTATGTCCAACTGAAGACATTCAGATTCTTGAGAATCGAAGGCAGTATCAGGACCAACGGGTAAGCGGGAAAGGGCATCAGCATTACAATGCTGGGATGTGGCTCGATATACAATCTGATAGGAATAATCAGAAAGGAACATGGACCATCTTTGAAGCTTTCTGAGGGAATTCTCTGGGATCTTATTACCAGGATGGAATAAGTGTACGAGAGGCTTATGATCGGTAATGATCAGGAAATGGTTGCCATAAAGATATTCATTGAAACGGCGAATACCAAAGATGATGGCTAAAGCTTCTTTCTCTATCTGTGAGTATCGACGTTGATGGTCATTAAGTGTTTTCGAAGCGAAGGCGATGGGGCGTTCTTGTCCATGACGATCCTTCTGGGAGAGAACGGCACCGACACCGTAGTCTGAGGCGTCAGTAGCTAGCGTGATGATCTTGTCGGGCTGAAAATGAGTGAGTTGTATAGCTTGAATTAAGGCGTTGTTGATTGTTTTCCATGCCTGTTGGCATTGCGGAGTCCACTGAAACTTAACACCTTTTTTACGTAGAGCGTTTAATGGAGCTGCCACTGTAGCGAAGTGTGGAATGAACTTATTATAATAGTTCGCTTTGCCGATGAAGGACTGAAGCTGCTTGAGGTTCTGAGGTGCTGGCATGTTTACTATCGCGGAGACATTCTGTATACTAGGACGAATTCCATTCTTATCAAGTATATGTCCGAGGTAGTGAACTTGAGGCTGAAAGAAGGTACATTTAGCGAGATTCGCTCGTAGGCCATTGTCTTTCAATGTCTGGAGAAGAAGACGGAGATTGGTGAGATGTTCCTGATGATCTTTTCCAGTAACAAGAATATCATCCAGGTAGTTAGCACAACCGGGAATTGAGGCGGTGAGTTGAGCCAAATAGCGCTGAAAAATAGCCGCTGAGGATGAAACACCGAATGGGAGCCGCTGGAGCTGGAGCAGTCCTAGAGGAGTGTTGAGTGTGAGAAATTTCTTAGATTCTTCGTCTAAAAGTAGCTGGAGATATGCTTCTTTAAGATCAACTCGAGAGAAGAATTGTCCACCAGAGAGACGACGGAATAAGTCTTCTGGACGTGGAATAGGAAAGATATCGGTTTCGAGTTGTGCGTTGACTGTAGATCGAAAATCGCCACAAAGTCGAACATTACCATCAGGTTTCTTGATTACCACGAGTGGAGTAGCCCATTGACTAGAAGTAACTGGTACTACAATTCCAGTTTGTATCCATCTTTCTAATTCTTTCGTGACCTGGTCTTGAAGTGCTAGGGGTACTGGACGTGCTTTGAGGAAGCGAGGCTTAGCTCCGGATTTCAGCTGTATGTGAGCTGTATAGTCTTTTGCTGTTCCGAGCTGAGAGTCGAAGACTTCAGTAAACTGCGCTAGGAGAGCGGTAACGTCAGAAGTAGGATGCAATGTAGATACGACGTTAATGTTGTCATGTATCTGGAAACCAAATAAGTTGAATAGATCCATGCCCAGAATGTTTGATGCAGTGTAGTTGTTAACTACGAGAAGAGGAATGGCCTTCTGAATTCCTTTATAACTAGCCTGAAGCTTAATTTGACCTTTGATGTCAATTTTCTTCTTGTTAAATGTCACGAGCTGGATGTCAGCTGGAGAGCATGAAGGTGAAGCTAAGTCGTGGTAGGTAGTCAGGTTAATAATAGAGACAGGTGATCCAGTGTCTAATTGAAAATCGACAGATTGAGCAGAGAATGAGAGAGGAATGATGATTTTGTGAGAATCCTTTGTGGGAAGAATAAGATTGATCTGATCAACTTCCATGTCTTGGCGGGGCTGTATATGCTTCCGGCGCGCTGCAGTAGTCTTAGCAGGGCGGAGCGAACTTTGACAGACAGTCTGAATGTGTCCAAGTTTATTACATCGTTCACAAGTAGCTTTGAAAAAACGACAGTCACGACGTTCATGATGCTTGAAACAACCTCGGCAGGAAGGCAGGAGTTTCGAGGTGCTTTTAGAATTGGGCTTCCGTGTAGCATTACGAGAGGGAACCTGGCGAGAATGCTTGGTGGAGAGCGCCTTATCCGTACGGTTCACTGTAGCAGAGGACTTGCGGGCCTGAGGCGAGACTTGTGCAACTTGGTGTGGAGAAGCTATGGCTGCGGCAGTCTTGGTAGTAAGCTCATAAACCGTAGCAATACGCTGGACGTCTTCTAAAGAAGGGTTACTCCGCTTGACAGCGTCAAAACGTATTTTGTCTTCAGGAGTATGTAAAATTATCATGTCCCGAATGAGAGAATCAGTGTAGGATGAACCACAACCGTCCTTGGAGCAGATGAACTGACAGGGTTTAGCGAGACCACGCAATTCAGTTATCCATTCAGTATGTGTCTGATGAGGTTGCTTTCTGCTCTGAAAAAATTTATAGCGAGCAGCCACTATGTGAGGAGCTTTGGCATAGTGTTCCGTGAGACGGGCCAAGAGCTGCGTGAAGGGTACCTCAGATAAGTGTTCTTCTGGACTTAATTTACGTAGTAATTCACACGTAGCATTGCCAACCGAACTAAGAAATAGTGCGCGGCGGCGTTGAGCATCTGTGACAGAATGGCAGATGAAATGCTGTTGCAAGCGGGCTAAATAAACTGACCATTCTTCCTTAGCCGGATCAAAAGTAGAGAACGGAGGAATAGCTGATGGCTGTGGAGAGACAGAAATAGCTTGAATAGCCTGAATTAATGCTGCCTGTTGTTGTTGCATAAACTGTTGTTGTTGCTGCTGTAAGGCTTGGAAGACCGTAGCTAGTTGTTCCGCAGTAGCCATTGCGAGATGCGTGCAAGCAAGAGTAAGGTAAGCTGTGTGTCAGAACTGGTTGGAGTGTCGTTGTTGTTTAGCACATCGCCGTAGAGTTGACAACTGGGCCCGTTGAATTGTAGTGTTGGTTTCGTGTGTACCTCGTCGGTATAGAGTTGGCAACTGGGACCGAAGAATTGTAGTTTGTTGCTTTTTTACCTCGTCGCCATAGAGTTGGCGACTGGGGCCGATGAATTGTAGTGTCGCTTTTTTACCTCGTCGCCATAGAGTTGTGTTGTAACCAAGGTTGAAGTTTACAAAACACAACTTTTATTGCTTCACTTTATGATATTTACACAAATAACTGAAATTTATTTTGAAGCAAAAAGGAATATTGAATCTTGAGAAAAGTCTGTCTTTATACAATATGTACAGGTTTGCAGTTTTTATATACACTTCTATCTTGAAAAGATAGTCTTTGTGAATTGACACGTTGATAGTCGAGAACTATCTGGCACACTAACATAAATGTTTATGAGAGTCCTTGTTTGTTGAAGTGCCTGAATTCCTAAAAAGCAAGTTCAATTGATTGAAGAAATTCCACCTAGCGAAACTAAGGGAGCTTGCATAAGTTAGGGAATGAAAATGGCTTGTAAAAGAATTACGGGACTTAGGCAGCGGAAACAGGTAAGGGAGCGGTGACCAGAGGTGAAACCTCGTACTGCCAGAAATTCAGTCCACCTGGTCGAAGCACATTTTCAAGAGGAGTAGCCTCCGTGCTCGACGTAGGGTGTATTCTGGAGCTGGATACCGGGGCAAGTGGGCAAGTGAGCAGGCCAGGAGCTCCTATTTATAGTACACTCGATGGTCAGGCACGCGCACTGAGGGCTGCGCGTCGAAGCTAGCAGAATGATACACAGGCGCGCGTGCAGCTGGCTGGCGGAGCGAGAAGGGAGCGCCGGACATACAACAGTATATCTGAAAGTAGAAAAGAAAATGGAACTTCTTGTAGAGGCGTTGCTAATGATAAAACGTATGTCAAAACTAGCGGATGTCAGTAATTATGTTGGTAGTCGATTGGATCTAAAAGACAGTCAAGCTGATGTTATAATTCTGTTGAAACATTTGTTGGAAGAAATGATCAAGTTTTTTGGTACGGTGCGTATTAGGTACGTCGGGTTGTTTCGGGTTGTTTGAGACATACGTCAACTTCAATACGGAACCAAAATGAGAATAGTTACTTGTAACATACCACTTAGTCGAGCAGCTCGTCTCCTTTCTCCCAAGTCTTCCCAGCCCAAACTTTGCAACATTTTTGTAATGCTACTCTTTTGTCGGACATCGCCCAGAACAAATCGAGCTGCTTTTCTTTGGATTTTTTCCAGTTCCTGAATCAAGTAATCCTTTTAAGGGTCCCATACACTGGAACCATACTCTAGTTGGGGTCTCACCAGAGACAAATAAGCCCTCTCCTTTACATCCTTACTACAACCCCTAAATATTCTCATAACCATGTGCAGAGATCTGTACCCTTTATTTACAATCATATTTATGTGATTACCCCAATGAAGATCTTTCCTTATATTAATACCTAGGTACTTACAATGATCCCCAAAGGGAACTTTCAACCCATCAATGCAGTAATTAAAACTGAGAGGACTTTTCCTATTTGTGATGGCGGAGAGCTCAGTCATAGTGTAAAGTGTGTGTCAAGGCTAACTCGTAAATCTGCAAGATAAACAGCAACTAAGTGCCGTTTGCGACCTAATCTCCATAGTTTTAATAATCACCGTCCAATACTGACAAAAATCATGACGCTACGGGATGTAGTTCAAAAGGTATCGGCAATTGAAGATGCGATGCAGCATTTTCGCGCCCAACTCAAGGAGGCGACCAGCAGCGCCAACCGGGAGGAGAAACTACAGCGGCTGGAGGAGGAGTTCTGTGCGTTTCAAGAGAAAGTGTCTGGTGAACTGAAAGACATAAAAAACAATATTTTAAAAATAGAAGAAAAGCTGGACGAGCAAAGAGAACGGATGGACGAAGCGGAACAATACAGCCGCCGAAACTGTCTAATTTTGCATGGCGTCCCGGAAGCACCAGGTGAAAACGTGTACGCTAAAGTATTATCAACTATTAAAGAAAAACTGGATATCGACCTTAATATGTCAGACATTGACCGTTGCCATCGCCTAGGTGTTCCGAAGCGAACAACGGCTGAAGTGGTTGCCACGGGTAAACGCCCACTGATTATTAAGTTCCTGCGGTACCAGGATCGTGACCGCATTTGGAGGGCTAAACGTCGGCTAAAAGGCTCGCACCTTCTCCTGACGGAATCGCTCACGGGTACCAGGAAAAACATTTTAAATCGTGCACGAGATCACTTTGGCCTAAATCGTGTCTGGAGCCAGGACGGTCGCATTGTTGTGCTATGTGACAATGGACGAAAGGTGTTAATTACAACAATGGCACAACTTGTTAGTTTAATGTAAAACACGAGTGAGCATTGATACGGACTCATTACTGAGATGGCATTAATGGATAATGTAGTAGTTTTAAGTAAATGTGCGTGTATGTGTGTGAGTGAATGTGATTGTGCCCCTGGAAGTACTTGTGGTGGAAACAAGGTGAGTAAGCAGAAGTCTTTTCTAGATAATGGCTAGTCACAATACAAGTGCTATTTCTACCGATTGTAGTAACCTTGATGTCAGTGACCCGCTCCCACCCCTTTCCCAGTCGCCCCCCTCACCCTACCCTTCAGCAGCGTCAGCGGGAAACATTCTCAGGGAAAGTCTTTCAAGATATCGGCGAGCCCTACAGTGTTGTCATATTAACGCGCAATCGTTAATGGCTCACATTGACGAAATACAATCCCTCTTTCATGATAGTAATACCTTGCACTGCATATGTGTAACTGAGACTTGGTTACAACCCTCACTTAACTCAGGCCTGGTTGAATTAAATAACATGACTTTACATCGTCTAGACCGAAGAAAACGTATAGGGGGAGGGTGTGCTATATACTGTCGTAATGATCTCAAAAGTAAAATAGTGGCTACTTCAGACCAGACGATTCCCAATCGACCTGAGTTTATGTTTATAGAAGTTTTGGCTAACAATCAAAAAGTACTGATGGGAGTAGTTTACAAACCCCCAGACGTAAGACATATATCGGACCTTGAAATTTGCTTAGCAAAGTTAATTCCACTGTACGAAAATATAATTATACTTGGAGATTTTAATACAAATCTGCTGACTGCGACAAACGACTCATTACATTTACAAAATATGTTCTTTAGCTTAGACCTGAACATCCTACATCTAAATGCTACTAACCATCTACATACAGTAAACCGGACGACTCATACTTTGATTGACTTGATCATAACTAACAATCCTCAGAAAGTTTTAAATCACGGACAGCTTGCAGTGCCAGGTATTTCTACCCATGATCTAATATATGTCTGCTATTCATTAAAGATGCCAAAATATGAAACTAAATATATAACACGCAGGGATATAAAAAATCTGGACAAGGAAAGAATACGACACGAAGCATATTATCTGCCGTGGAACGATATTTTACACATGGATGATATTGACGTAAAAATAAATAAACTATCTGATCTGGTGTTAGAACTGTATGACAGATTTGCTCCCAAGAAAGAGATCCGGGTGACTCGACCACCTTCTCCGTGGCTGACTAGTGAGATTAAATCAGAAATGGCAAAGCGTGACTCATGGTACAGAAGGTTTAAACGAACGGGTAATGCTAATGACTTTGAAAATTACCGCGTTCTCCGCAACAGGGTTAAACAGTTAATCAGAAACAGTAAATATAAACACATATGTCAAGTATCGAAATGCAAGAACTCGACAGAAATATGGAAACAATTACGAACGATGGGTATAGGTCGAACGTTATCAAAGCAGGCGCCGAATGTATCCCTTGATGACTTAAATTTACACTTCACGTCGGCCGAATCCACTGTAAGAGCAAATAATAATAATAATAATTTTCATAACTGTACAAGTAATAATAATAATTTTTATAATAATAATAATAATAATAATAATAATAATAATAATAATAATAATAATAATAATAATAATAATATACATTTTATGCCAATTCAAGATACATTTGTGTTTAAAGAGGTTGGTATAAATGACGTAAAACGAGTTATGTATTCTCTCAGATCAGATGCTGCTGGACACGATGGCATACCTCTGTCTTTCTACAAATATATCATTGGTGCCATCCTGCCGATCGTAACACACATTATTAACTACTGTTTAACCCAAGGAATTTTCCCTACGGCGTGGAAGGATGCCCTCGTCATCCCAATCCCAAAAAAGGATGGACCCAGTATTCCTTCAGATTACCGACCAGTTTCTATCCTACCACCCCTGTCCAAAGTGCTGGAACGCCTGGTACATGAGCAAATCCTTACGTACTTACATAAATATGCTTTACTCGACTCTTACCAATCAGGCTTTAAGAAAAAACATAGTACCATGACAGCTCTGTTGAAAGTGACAGATGACATTAGATATGCAATGGACAACAAACAAGTGACAATACTTACTCTTTTAGATTTCAGTAGCGCATTTGATACTGTCGATCCTAGGTTGCTTCTTTCCAAATTACAGTCCTTAAACTTTAGCCAGAAAGTGCTGGAATTTTTCTATTCTTACCTCACAAACCGCCGGCAGTGTGTGGTTGCAAATAATAATAAATCAACGTGGCGAACAAAAAATATTGGTGTTCCACAAGGGTCAGTCCTAGGCCCTCTCCTATTCACTTTATATATAAATGATATCACCAGATCAATTAAGCACTGCAAGTACCATCTTTATGCTGATGATCTGCAAATTTATTACCACACTAGAACTAATAATATACAACAAGCAATATGTAATGTAAACGCTGACCTTGAGCAAATAGATAGCTATGCAATTAAAAACAACCTTAAATTAAATCCCCATAAAACGCAAGCCATTATCATCGGTACATCAAAGAATCTTCACATTTTAAAACAAAATTGCATTCCTCCCGTAACTTTAAATAGTACTGTTATACCTTATTGTGAATCAGTTTCTAACCTTGGTGTTATTATAACGGAAACTCTAAACTGGTCAGCGCAAGTTAAGAATATCTGCAAAAAGGTTTATTGTGGCTTGCACCCCTTAAAACGTTTCAGAAATGTATTCCCTCGATCACTAAAAATTCAACTTGTTCGGTCATTATTATTTCCCATTTTTGACTACTGTGATGTAATTCTTACGGATATAACAAAAGAATTAAGCTTGAAACTACAACGCACTCAAAATGCTTGTCTTAGATATGCTATGGATTTACGGTATGACGCTCGAGTTTCTCCCTACTATAAACAATTATCTTGGTTACGACTAGACGACAGGCGTAAACTACATGCAAATACTCTTATGTACCAGGTACTTTCGGAAGACATCCCTGCTTATCTCTCCAGCAATTTTCGTCACCTTGGTTCTTTACATCTCCATGATACTCGCTCAGTGTCCCTCGTAGAAATACCTGTCCACCGAACAACCACATACCATCGATCATTTACTATCACCGCTTCGGGATGGTGGAATACTCTTCCCAAAGACATCAAGGATGCTGCATCAAAAAGTATATTTAAAACCTCCTACCAGCAGTTCCTCGTTAAGTGCTTCCAGCAAGGTACAGTACCAGTATGAGTGGAACGAGTGATTGTGTGTGAAAATGATATGAGATTATTGCACAATAAAATAAATATTGGTTTAATATAATAATTTAAATTAGTCTTGCAAGGATACAATTAGTTAAATTTTCATTTAGTATTTTTATTAAGCTTATTAGTATTTTTACATTCTTATTTCTTTTGTTGTGTATTGATTTTTTTTTTCTTTTTCCTCAAACCTGTATTATGTAGGCAGTTACTTTTTCTTTCATTCTTTTTGCATGTATATATTGTATGGAATAATAATAATAATAATATGTGTGTGGTTAAGTGTAAGAAAGGGCCAAGAGCCCTAACTTCGCCACAGAAAATAAAGGCTTTATCTATCTATCTATCTATCTATCTCACAACCTGACATTTATCCCCGTTTATCATCATACCTTTCCCTACCGTCCATCTCACAACATTATCGAGGTCATTTTGCAGTTGCTCACAGTCTTGTAACTTATTTATTACTCTGTACAGAATAACATCATCTGCGTAAAGCCTTATCTCTGATTCCACTTCCTTACACATGTTGATATATATAAGAAAACATAAAGGTCCAATAACACTGCCTTGAGGAATTCCCCTCTTAATTTTTACAGGGACAGATAAAGCTTCACCTACTCTAATTCTCTGAGTTCTGTTTTCTAGAAACAGAGCCACCCATTCAGTCACTCTTTTGTCAAGTCCAATTGCACTCATTTTTGCCAGTAGTCTCCCTTGATCTACCCTATCAAATGCTTTAGATAAGTCAATCGCAATACAGTCCATTTGACCTCCTGAATCCAGGATATCTGCTATATCTTGCTGGAATCCTACAAGTTGAGCTTCAGTGGAATAACCTTTCCTAAACCCAAACTGCCTTCTATCAAACCAGTTAATAATTTTGCAAACATGTCTTATATAATCAGAAAGAATGCTTTCCCAAAGCTTACATACAATGTATGTCAAACTGACTGGCCTGTAATTTTCAGCTTTATGTCTATCACTTTCCTTTATATACAGGGGCTACTATAGCAACTCTCCATTCATTTGGTAAAGTTCCTTCATGCAAATAATAATCAAACAAGTACTTCAGATATGGTACTATATCCCAACCCATTGCCTTTAGTATATCCCCCAAAACCTTATCAATTCCAGCTGCTTTTCTAGTTTTCAACTTTTGTATCTTACTGTAAATGTCATTGCTGTCATAGGTAAATTTTAATATTAGTAATCTCCTCTATCTGCGTCGTATAAATTGTGGAAATGGAAATCGAAAAAACTTGGTTCTTAAGCAATAATGTTGTTCATTCAATTGATGAATACGACGCACGGAACTTTTTTAAGGATCTCTATTTTTTAACATAATATAGCGCTTCTCTGGTTTCCTAAGCCTCCTCGCACAACAATTGCCTTGTTCCAAAAAATGAAGAGCCTTTCCAACATCCATGTATTTTGACGTCTTTCAATACCTTATAAAATACGACGTAATCTTCTTCGAATATACAACAGCTAAGAAGAAGCCAGCATTCAACCTACTCTTCTTCTTTATTACATCATTTAGTGCACAGTGGTCTTTTATAATATACGGCGCACCGAACTTTACATAACTTCCGCTCAGTGCTTCGTCAATTGGAAGAGTTATTATTTTTAATATATCTCTACTCAAATTCCCACATGGTATGTACCTTTAAAAAGACTGTACTTGTGTTTACATTGTTTATGTTTTTCTTCGATATTTACGCTTTAATTTACTTCAGGCTGATGATGACCTATTACTAGGTCGAAACTAGTCCCTATGTAATTTTCATTTTGTATTGAAAAGGTGGACCAATAATAATATATTATTATCCTTGTAACCAACAATCTTTACATACTGCTGACTGAATACTTCTGCCTGTTGAAGATCCTCACATACACACTCCCCTTCTTGGAACCTGTTTCTGCCTTGAAGTACCTATTCATACTCTTCCATTTTTCACTAAAATTAGTATGGAAGTACAGATGGATAAAAATCCTTACTTAACACTAACCAGATATGAAAATGGAAGACTTCCAGAACGTTGAAAAATGAAACTATTGGCAAAAGAAAGAGGAAGGCCTCTCAAACATAATACTAACAGGGTCAGAAGAGGTAGGTCAGTAGGAAAAGGAAAGCGAAGATCCTGGCAGACTCAGCTAGGGGTCCACCCTTCTGAATTGAGATCCCCTTGCTCCTCACCTCTTACAACAGACAAGGGATATCATGGATATATTATATTGCCCCTGCGCACAGAGCAATCCGATGTAGAGTTCCCATTTTACACCAGACAGCAGATATCATGGATGTATTCTACCACACCCATTACACAGTGGGATCCCACTTTAGTGCTTACCCCTTTCAGTCACCTCTTACAACATACAGGTGTTAGCGGTGATGTTTGTTGTAAGTGGAGGTACAACTGAAAAAACAAAGAAGAGCTTCCTTAGAACATCAAAGGAACTTAGGACCACTGCCAAAAAAAACTAGACTACAACCATAAAAGACTAAGACCTACCTTCCCACTAGTTGGAGAAGAATTTTGGAAACTTTGCCTCCTGGCCATGCTGGCTTGGAAGTCCCTGAATAGATTGTGACGTGGAGTTGGCAGTTCAAAGGTTAATTTAGCCAGATGGGGCTATTCAGTGTGAATGTGGAGAAGTCCAGACTGTACAACATCTGCTGCAATGCCAGCCTTCTGTACTCAAAAAGACAGTAAATGCACGGGAAGAAGCCAAGTCCTAGTCACAAATAATGTAATATTTGAACTGTATGTATATGTTTCTGGCCAGACGGGAGAAAGGAAGAAGTCCAACACAGGTATTGGCAAAAGAAAGGGAATGGCCACAAAGACTCCCTCATCATCATCATCATTTCCCTTTATCCATCTGTAGCCATGTATGGCAAATATGGTTCCTCTCCACTTTCTTCAGTCTTTCCACCACTCCTCCTCCAACGCTGTGTCCCAGCCCAGGTTTCTTTCCTTAATACCACCTTGGATTGTGTCCTTCCATCTCAGTCGTGGTCGTCCTCATCCTCTCCTTCCTTGCATTTGCATTTCCATCACCTTTATTGGCATTCTTTCATCACTCATTCGCTTTATGTGCCCAAACCATCTTAATTGGCTCTTCTCTATCCGATCATTCATTTTTTCCACTCCAATTCCGTCTCAGATTTTCTCATTACTTATTTTGTCTCTTCTACTCTTCTGTATCATACTCCTCAAGAACTTCATTTCGGCTGCCTGTATTCGACTCTCATCCTTCTTCGTCACTGTCCAAGTTTCTGCTCCGTAAGTTGTTAAGGGTACGTAATACATCTTGTACATAGTTTCCTTTGATTCCATTGGTACATCTTTGTCCCATAACATGTTTCTTACACTATGAGAGAAATCACTTCCAGCTTGAATCCTCTTACTAATCTCAGAATCCAGTCGAGCATTCTCCATTAATTCACTCTGCAGGTATTTGAACGTCTCTACTACTTCCAGGGGCTTGCCTGCAAGTCTAATCTGACCTTTCCCTTCTTTCTCCCCTCTAGTCATAACAAGAGTTTTCCTCTTTTCTAACTCATTTTCAATCCACATTCTTCGATCTTCTCATTCACCACAACCAACTTCTTGAACCCTCATGACCTTTTCTCCCCAAATCACAATATCATCTGCAAATAACAACATGTTCATTTCTCTTTCTTCATATACTGCTTTTGCTGTTCTCATGATGTCATCCACTACTATCGTAAACAGGAATGGCGACAGAACATTTTCCTGTCTCAGCCCACTAGTGATTTTGAACCAACTTGTCCTATCGGTACCTCACAAGTCTAATATTATCAGCATCAGAAGAGAACGAGGGTTGACCAAGGAATGTCAGACAGGAAGGAGCTTGGCAAAGTTCAGCAATCTGCAATGTCAGGTTGACACCTCTTACAACAGATACGATATATTCCACTGCCCCCACCCAGATTCAGCTCTGAACATCCCTATGGTCCTAAACTCATGAGATAATTATGGGAACACATTTTTCCTTCCTGCCTTTCATTAACCTTCTTTTCTTTATCCAATACCATCCCTTCCAGGTATAGTTACATTACATCCATGTGTTAACCTTGTTGCTGAGACTCTTAAAACAACTCACTGCTACTCCAGTTATACTCAGCTACTATGACTCAGAGGCTTAGATATTAAAGGTAGGTATGGCTGAAATTTAAAGGATTTTGGTTTTTAAATTATTTTTTTTGCATAATAGAATAGCCCAGTCCATCCTGCACCAAAAAGTAATAAATTAGTGTCCAATATGATATTGATAACTTATAAACAATCATGAGAGAACAGTTCTCAAGTGATGACATGCTTGTCTCTTTTTGAAGTGTCGTTTTCTCAGCTTCACATTTTAGCAGTTGTTGCTGTGTACAAATTGATAGGGTTTTCCTCATAACCAGTACAAAATTTACTTACAAGCTGTGTTGCATGTCAGCAACATTTTTATATCCAATGTGCATAACAGTCTTACTTTCAACATCTAATCAGGGCCATGCCCTTCAAAATGTAAGAATTACGAAGTCTATTGACTGCAATAATCTTTACAGAATTATAAAATGTACATAACTTTTTATATCCATGATACATTTTTTATCTATTTGATTTCATTTCTTATAAAATTGTGTCACGAGGAATGTTTGTTATTGCATGTCAAAAAATTGTATATAAAGAAGAATAACTTCAAAACTAAATGACCTAAATTAATGAAATTTAGTAAACTGCTTACTAGTAAGGGTCTGTGTATGCGGCATAAATTTCATTACAATACCTCAAAAACTGGAGGAGTTCAAAATTTCAGTCATTCCTCTCCTGAACACTTTACCTCATGAATATCTATAGAACCAGAATCAGACATAACACTTCCAAGATATTTGAATTGATGGTTCATCTGTAGCTGTTTCCCCTCCATCTCAATGTGTCCCATTGGTTGCCCATATCTCTTCATGACCATAACCTCACTTTTCTCTTGGCGAGTCCATATTCTTTAGCAGATTCTACCCAGGAGTTTATTTGTCCTTGAAGATCTTCTTTAGAGTCTCCCCACAAGCATATATCATCTTCAAACAATATAACTTTCATTTTCTTACCTCCAATGGTTTGGTGAAGTTTTCTCTGAATCTCGTTCATCACAGTGATGAAAAGAAGAGGAGACAGAACACCACCCTGGTTTAACCCAGATTTTATATCAAAGGTTTCAGTCATTCCTACAGGTGTTTTGACTTTACTTCGGGTATCTTCATACAAATTCTTGATCTGATGTATCATGTCATCCTCTATTCCAATTTTTTTCAGTGCTTCCCACACCTTCTCTCTATTCACTGCATCAAATGCTTTCTTGATATCCAGAAAGGCTAACCACAAATCTCGGTTGTGTTCATAGTATTTTTCCATTAACTGACGGACTGTAAATAAATCAGTTGTTGATCTCCCCTTCCTGAATCCATACTGTTCTTCGAAGAGGTTCTCTTCAATAAGGGGTCTGATTTTACGCTCTATAATTCTTTCATAAAGTTTACCAACTTGAGATGTTAAAGTGATGCCTCTATAGTTGGAACATTTCTTTCTGTTTCCTTTCTTGAAGATTGGAATTATGATGCCTGTTTTCCAATCGACTGGTATGTCCCCTTCTTTCCAGATCTTATGAAAGAGTCTGTAGATCCAATGTTTTCCAGAAATGCCCATTGCCTTGATCATTTCTCCAATAATTTCATCAGCCCCTGCTGATTTTCCAGTTTTGATGTATTTCCAGGCATATTCTACATCATTCCATGTTAATTCTAACCTGTTGTCAGAGGCAGACTTGCAGGAGGTAGTACCGGTACTGTCTTTTTGTGTAGGCTGCATGCAATTCACATTTAGTAATTCATCAGAATAAGTCATCCAAGTCTCTTTGATCTTCTCATCTTCAGTGATCAGATTTTCATTAACATCTCTTAGGTATTTGGAGTGTTCTTTATCTCTTTTTCTATTTTTCATCATCCCATATAACATTTTCTTATTACCATTAACATCCTCTTTCAATTCATCACTCCACTTGTTCAACCACTTCTCTCGTTCTTCTGTAACAACTTTGTTTGCTTGTTTTTTAGCAACCCTGTATAGTTCCTTATTATGATCCATCTGGTTCTTGAAATATTTTCTGAACATGTTGTTCTTGTTCAGGACAGCAGTTCTTGTTCTGTCATTCCACCATGGAGTTTCCTTCCATCTTCTTGTGCCACTGGTTCATCCACAAACCTTCTCAGTTATCATTACTAGATTTTCTTTCAGATCCTTCCATTCCTCCTCAACTGTTCTTTCATCTGTCTTTGGTATCACTGTTTTGATGTTTTCTTGGAACTCTATTATTCTATCATTGTCCTTCAGCTTCCAGGTCTTGAGTTTCTTTACCTGTATGGTTCTTACTTCTTTTAGCTTGTTAAACTTTAAGTATCCAATGAGGAGTCTATGATCACTTTCCAGGGAGACTCTAGGAATCACTTTTACATCTAACAGTCTATTTTGTAGTTGTTTCTCGATCAAAAAGTAATCTATAAGAGATTCACTTTTTCCATCCCATCCATATCTTGTGACCTTATGGCTTTTTTGTTTTTGATACCATGAGTTCCCTATTATAAGGTTGTTCCTCAGGCAGAGGTCAAGTAGTCTAGTTCCTTCTGGGTTTCGTGGACCCCATCCATGTGCTCCTAGAATACTTTCATATCCATCCCTCACAGTTCCAACTTGAGCATTCATATCCCCTATGATAATTGTTCCATCTTCTCTTATTCTTTCCTCTATGTCTTCTTCAAAATGTTCTTTTTCTTCATCTTCACAACCAGTCTGTGGTGCATAGCACTGAATGATGTTGATGTTCTGGGAAGAATCCAATTTCAGCATTATGTGAAGAATCCGATCAGAAACATATTTTACTTCTACTACATGATCTTTCATTTGATGATCCATAACAACAAGAACTCCATTTTTTGCTTGATCTCCACCTGACCAAAATAGACGGTATCCCTCTCTGAGTTCCTTTGATCCTTTTCCCTTCCACCTGGTTTCACTGAGTCCCAGTATGTTTATGCTCCTTGTTTTCATTAAGTTTACACATTCCTCTATTTTGCCAGTTAGTGTCAGAAAGTTTAGCGTGGCAATTTTGATTTCAGTCTCATATCGAGTTTTGTGTGTTCTCCTCTTTGGTTGTGATGGAGCATCGGGTATTGGACCGTCATTAATATCATTACCAATGATGGAACCATAGTCATTATTCTGGTGATTACAATATTTCCATCCGAGGCCTCATTTAGTTTTAAAAGCAATTCCAAATTATTCAGAAGCTGGCTTGCTGGGCCTATCACTTCCGAAGATGTTTCTGTCGGGGTTATCTCCCTTAGCCTTTAATAGTCCCCTATCAACCTGCAAGGCAGAAGGCCCAGAGTCAGATCTCAGGGATAAGATATTGCCTCTTCCGCCAGATCCGCCGTACCAGTGTTTTTCACTTCCGCCTTCACTGCCGTTGAGGTCTTCATCCGTATCCCTGTGCATGGGTTCCATGTTATACCCCACAGGACTGGGTCCCCAACTGAACTCACTCTGGCCTACTGAAGTGTAGGGTGCCCACCCCACATCTGTCAGTTGAAGGTAGCCTGCTTGAACAGACTTAACATGCTTAAGTTTTTCAGCAGCACTTCGTGTAGGCTGAGGATGCACTGCTACTATGTTTCTACACAGCTAGGGTCTTTTCCTGGATTGATTATTGTAGTGCAGCTTGTGGTTCAGCATCAAAATCTATGCAGAACCTTTTAGATAGTGTTCACCATGGTGGAGTTAGACTAGCAAATACCTGCCCAATTCCCAGCCTACTCGCAGAATTGGGAGTTCAATCATTTAAATAGTGCGACAGAAGAGATAGTCCTCACGTATGTTGCCAAAATTTATGAAATGCCACAACATCCATTCTGTCAATGTACCAGTACCACCCAATACCACAGGAGGTACCATTATCGGCCAAATACCTCGTGGCTGACTGGGATTCAAATTGATAGGTTCTGTCGTGAGTTAGATGTGACTATTGGTGATTGGCTTAAGCAGAACCCCTAGCCAGGAAGCTATGCAGCTAGTTTCACGGTAGGATATATGCCTAGATCTTATCTGCAGATCTAAGATGAAAATGAGTGTGTCTGTTCATCAGAAGTATTTACAGGACTTCATTTACCTGTATCCAAACTGGTGACATGTCATCATGGATGATTCTAAGATTGAGATTGGAGAAGTTGTGGGATGTTCATTTGTCTCTGATAATGTCAGCATAAGGATCTCACTTCCTGGTGTCTGGAGCTTTTCACAAACTTAGAAACTCTGCAGTTTACACTGGGTGACGAAAGAGACCGCTTGTTATGTCTCTGCAGTCTATTGACAGCTCCACTGTTACAGCAGATTCATGACCTTCTAGACAGATTGTGTGATGCTGACACCAGACTATTCGTGTGGCTCCCTAGGCATGTTGGGATTGCACAATGGACCTTGTGGTGAAGCTGCAAAATGGTACTTTTACCACCTAGGCCTGTGAATGTACCAGCTAGGGATATTTGTTTTTGGCTATGCTGAACTATCTTGACATCCTGGGAATTGGAATAGCTAGTCACCCGAACTCCCAACAAGCTGAGAGCAATACAGAAAGCAGCTACCTGTGGCAGTTTTCTTTCCGGCCTTCATGGAGAGAGGCCATATTGTTAGGGCCATGGAAAATATATGCACTCTTACCTCCTAAAGAAGGAAGACCACCCCCCATCATGTTCTTGTGGTGCCAACTTCACCGTGTTCCACATGCTTACAGAGTGTGCTGATATCTCTGGCTTGAGATGGAACCTCGGCCTGCAGGAGACACTCAAACTCATCCTAGACAATGATGTGAATACTGCTGATCTCATCATTCACTTTATCTGTGAGACGTAGTGGTGGTGGTGGTTATTATTGTTTTAAGAGGAAGTACAAGTAGACAACTTGGTGGTATGTTCATTTCAATGATGATGATGCTTGTTGTTTAAAGGGGCCTAACATCTAGGTCATTGCCCCTAATGGTACGAAATGAGATGAAATGAATTGACAAATTAAAAGTCCAAAATATTCCACTGACCAGAATTCAAAACATGAGGACGAAGAATGAATGGATGGATATGAATTTAAAACAATCAGTGGAACCAACCCACAGTGCCTCATATTCACAGAAGATGGCGTAAAACAATGGTATTACTCACCAAGCAACTGCTTCTATAGCACAATGCTGAATCGATGATGCTTGTAGTCGAAAGGGGTCCAAACTCCAAGTCATCAGCCCCTCATAATGTTACTTATCACTAGGAAAATAGAAGCAAGGTATTTGTCATGTTGGGGTACTAATCAAATTACCGTAGACTCGCAGTATTCCACACATCATGGTACTAGTCACAGGTAATGAAATTCGCACATGTAATACAGACCTATGGTGTTTCACACATTGCGGCACCATTTACAGGCAACACAAACCTACGGTGTTCATCTCATAAGTGTACTAACCAGTGGGACTCGCGCTATCCCATGGTTTTCCTCATATAGTGGGTACTAATCATAGGCACATCAGAATCATGGTGTCGCTCATCCCATGGTGTCGCTCATACAATGCTACTGATCATAGGTATTGTAAAAGCCGGCAATGCACTCTGCTGCTACTAATCACAAACCTATTTGGTACCTAACTTAGTGGAAGTACGCGCAAGTAAAAGCGACCCATGGTGCTCCCCGCATGGTGGTACTAATCACAAGCAGTTTCATGGTTTCCCACAGGGGATCGTACATTTTGAGAGGGATAGAACGTTGAAAAGGGAACATAATAGAATGATAGATCAGTGTAGGAAGATGAAGCAATAGGGAGGAGAGCAAAGACATGAAAGTAAAAAGGACTGAAGATCTGTCAAGACCCCTAAGTGAGTGTAAATGTCTGAAGTCCACACAAAGCTGGGAAGCAAACCTAAAACACTGGAGCTGGGGAAACTGGCTCATATGAGAAGAAAACCAACATGTTAGAAAATGCTAGGATGTGATGATTCTTTGTTTTGTTTTCGTGTTCTTGTTTCCTCATTCCAGCCTGTCATTGTGTTCATTCCATTATGGCTTCTTTTTCTTTGTTCCCAACTCTATATATCTGACTAGATTCAATTGAATATGGAGCTCTTCTAAAGAATTCTGTGCATACCCTTGTCAGTGGCCTGTGTTTCAAGCCATTCCTATTGTGATGAATGAAACTTGTAATTCTGAATGTCCTTTTGTTTTACGAGGAGAGGCCAGACCCTGTGGCCAGCTGATTTCAACAAGCTTCAATGTACCTTTGGGAGGACACTCAACAGTAACTTGTGTATAACTGTTCAGGTCAATACGCTCTTGTTTTCAATGTTTTGTTTCAAATGTCATCATGCAGAATACACTTCAGACAAAGTGGAGGAGACAGAACACTAAAAGGTGAACAAATTTTACTTAAACATGTCAGGTCTGCAACCTAATAATTAAAAAAAAATTGATGAATCCCCAATTCCAACGCAACGCATATATACTTGGAGGCGTACCTCACAGTCAACTGGACTGGTGGCCTAGTGGTCACCGTACTTGTCTACGAACCTCAAAGACGTGAGTTTGAGTTTTTCTACCTGAAATTAATATAGGCCTAAACATTCTCACAGTTACTGCTTGATCTCTCTCTCTCTCTCTCTCTCTCTCTCTCTCTCTCTCTATATATATATATATATATATATATATTAGTTTGAGGTAGGAAATAAAGTTCACTGCAGTTTGCCTAATATTTTTATTCACATTTTTTTTCACGTTCTCTCATATAATAATTCATTTTGTACAAAAAATACAGCTGCGGCAAGACTAAAACTCATGTCATTGAGGTTCGTAGACAAGTACAGTGAACACTTGGCCGCCACTCTACTTGACTGTGCTGTATGCGTTGCATTGGAAAATAGGAACTCATCAATTTTTCAGAAATTTTTAGGTTGCAGACCTGACATGTTTAAATAAAATGTGTTCACGTTTTAGTGTTCTATCACTTCCACTTAGTCCGAAGCGGATCCTGCGTCATGACATTTGTCCTCAACTCTTTCAGAAACAAAAGCCTATTGACCTAAACCCTTATACACAAATTACTGTTGAGTGTCCTCCAACAGGTACATTTAAGCTCGCTGAAATCGGTCTGGCCTCTTCTTGTTAGCCAGAGCTGCAAGAGAACACTATTATCAGTGATCTGGATTTAAAACTAACAGGACATGATCCTAAATTGGATTATCTTATGATCAGAAAACATATTTAGATCTCAGCCATGAAGGGCAAAAACTAACAATGAATACTGTTGACATTCCACAGATCAAACAGAACAGCGACGGAGTTCGCGAACCAAACGTCGTACGTGCTGTGCATTCTGTAATGAAGAGTACATCAACCTGCCACACAAGAACTTATGAGCAGGGTAAGTCTTACCTTTAAGTTCATCTGTGGATATGATCACATTTAATTTTGTTTATACCGTATTAAGGCTAATTAAAAACGTTTTGAATGAAGTAATGTCTATGTAGCCTAAATGTCTTATAATAAATTTTATCTTAATCACTCTTAACATATGATAATATGTATATGTGGATACCATTAAAATTTTAAAATTGTGTGAGGTCAACACCTTGAACTGAATTAATGACGTGATCTTTAAACCTCTTATTCAACATTCAGTTTTTACAACTTTTACCATTTATCATTTCCTGTTATGAAATTATTTTCATTTCAAAACTATGCATGGTGCTACAGACCTAGTAGGCCTTCTACCAAACGACTTCTGCTCAGGCTGGAAGCCTCCAGATTAAGAGGTGATGCATGGCCAGCGAGACAAATTTTCTTATCCATAATTCTTGTGTTTCTATCACCATCAGACAGCTGTTCTAATGTAGACTGAGTGGACCTCAAACCATCCATCAGATCCAGATGAAATTCCCTCACCAGGCTGAGAATCAAACCTGGGTCCTCTTGTTAGGTGTCTGACTCGTTACCTCTAGACAGCACGGGTGGCTTAAAAAAGGCAAAAGAAATCTCTGTACAGGCAATGAAGCCTGCCATTATAGGCCCAGTGTTCAGTAGCCAGGCCCTATTTGTCTTAAGCCATGATAAAAGTGATGAAAAGCATTGGTCCACCTTCTCCTGGCTTGGCAGTACCTTATAAGGACTCCCTTTTCAAGGTGATGGTGAAGACCTCAGTGGCAACTAAGGTAGAGAAGGTGACCTTCAGTTAAAAGAAATGAAGTATTTTTAAGAGTTTGTTCAAGTAGGCAGTGGGTTTTTTGAGTAGGGTCCTTTTTAATTACAGTGAACGAACTGTCAGAAAAGAAATCTTTAGTCTTATCAATATATTAATTTCTTTCCATTATGCCAGTAGTATTGCCCTTGTCAGCCTTAGTGATAATAAGATTATCTTCTTTTTAAGAGCGCATAATCGCTTCTGATCAGTGATTGATTCTTTATTGCTAATGGGGAAGTTGGGGTTCATATTTGAGTTAAGAATGTTGTTAATTTTATGTTTTACTTTGAACCTAACTTCATCCTGTTCTTCAAGGAGTAATTTACTGATGGCTAGTTCAGATTCTAAAATCATAATAGTAGTGGTATCAAGCATATTAAGATTAGGCCAATTGTGATTAGGACCTTTGGCTAAAATAGAATTTTTGTCATCATTTAGAGGAACATTGGATAAATTAATAATTGGTGGATGAAATTGAATTGTTGTGCTAGAGGAATTTCTATTACCAGAAGCAAGGTTGTTAGGTTTAGAACTTTTTAGCATACAAAGCTTCTTATCCAAGGTTTTCTGTTTCTTAGCTAATATGGTGAAAAGTCTATTATCAGTTAGAGACTGAAATAAATTCCATTGAACACTTGAAAGTAAATTTGCAGCTACGAGGTGAGTTTCATATAATCTATGATTTGCTAAAGATTTTTTCTTGTATAGGAATTTAATTTCTTTGTTTTAATTTGGGTCTTAGCAATGTGAGGAGAAGGTCGAAATCTTTTCAAGTGTCCTTTGAGAAAATTGGGTGTCAAATTATATGTAATACATTGTTTAAGAAACTCCATATCTTTGCCTAATTTGGCTATATTAACTTTTAAACCTAAGTATAAATAGGCTTTATGTTTTGCCTGTTCTTCAAATGTACAGCAGCACATTTAAGGAGCAAGCATGTGATGTACTGATGATGGCTTCCTCCCGGGTAAAATATTCCGGAGATAAACTAGCCCCCAATTCGGATCTCTGGGTAGGTTAGAGAATCTGAAAAGGGAGATGGATAGACTAAAGTTAAATGTAGTTGGTATAAGTGAAGTATGTTGGCAGGAGGAACAGACTTTTTGATCAGGTGACTAGAGAATTATCAACACAAAATCAAACAGGGGAAATGCAGGAGTTGGTTTAATAATGAATAAGAAAATAGGGCAGCAGGTAAGCTACTATGACCAGCATAGTGAAAGAATTATTGTTGTCAAGATAGACGCCAAACCAATGCCCACCACAATAGTGCAGGTCTATATGCCTACTAGTTCAGCGGATAATGAGGAAATCGAAGGAATATATGAAGAGAGAGAAGATTTAATACAACACATAAAAGGTGACGAGAATCTAATTGTGATAGGAGACTGGAATGTAGTGATAGGCCAAGAAAGAAAAGGAGAATTTGTATTGGGACAAAGGAACGAAAGAGGAAGTCAGCTGGTTGAATTCTGCACTGATCATAATTTAGTCCTTGCCAATACTTGGTTCAAACACCACAAACGATGGCTATGTACATGGACGAGACCTGGAGACACTGGAAGGTATCAAATAGACTTCATTATGATTAGACAGAGATTCAGAAACCAGGTGTTGGATTGCAAAACTTTCCTAGGACCAGATGTGGACTCTGACCACAACTTGTTGGTCATGAAATGCCACCTGAGGTTGAAGAAATTGAAGAAAGGAAGGAATGCACGGAGATGGGAACTAGATAAGTTGAAAGAAAAGAGTGTTACGTTGATACCCGTGGAGCAGGAAGAGGTTAAAGAAAGTCCCAGGGTGAATGGGTCTATCTACAATATCAAAATTCATTTGAAACTTGAACTGAAGTTTATATTTCTTTTAGAATTTCAAACTTAACAATTTTTCACTGAATAAACATAACGATAAAACATCAGGTACAATGACAATTTCATAAATTGGAAAATTCAAAATTCAGACCTTGACAATTCTGGGTTACAAGCCCCTAGGTTACAAATTTACAATTGAAAGTGGTATTATGTAGTTAAGGGCAGAAATCCCCTAATTCAAGAGCACTTGCTCCCTAAATTACAATATCTAGCCTCCCAAAGGCACACTTTACTGTTACAAAACTTTGAAAAAGAGCTAACAGTCTCTTAGTTTTCCCGGCCTACTCAAGGCAACATTACATGAAAATCTGACAATCTCTGGTCTCTCAAGGCACTATTTACGAATTGAAATATTATTACACAGAGGTATCTTGTACCCAACCTACAGGGCTTTTGCGAAAAAAGAACAGGATAAATAAAGCGTCTGAACACAAACTAAATGGAGGCAAACACTGCGCTCCAGATAATAAAACATTAAAACCTATAGGGCTCTCAGCCGATGAAACTGGGGCTATTCCCAAACGACTGAGGTGGCTCGAATGGAAATAACTTTAATACATGACAGAAACGAAAGGTTACGAAAACGTAGCCACCTCAAACCAAGATGAAGGGGAGCTTGAGAGGGTAACTCACTCTCTATCCCTGATTTACAGTTAAAACTTAGTGAAAATTTTACATTAGCCAAAAGAAGATTTACATTTTAGAAAGGTTTGTTACATAGTTAAAGATATGGAACTTCCCCTTGAATAAAGCTATGGAGGTAGCAAGAAAGACAGAATTTACATGGCCATTACCTTATAGATGTTCTGCTGACCAAAGAAAGAGGCGGCCCTGCCTCCTGCCGTAACACACACAATTATAAAGACGGTGATCAATTGATTAGGAAACCCAAAAAGCTGCAACTTATATACCCTCAGGGAAGGTTTGAGAGAAATCAAGACTAAACCAGCCACACTCTCTCAATTTTATTGGTTAAGTTCAAAAGTTACACTCAAAATCGAACAAGAAGCCTGTGATAGGTTGAAATTTAATCACCAAAATTTGTCATTCGCCAGATTCAAAACTTGCAGAAAGAAAAAGAAGTGTTGCCAACCCAAAAATAAATTAACATAGATTCAGTTATGAAGAACCTAGAAATACAAAACTTCTTTAAGTTATAAGTTTTTTCACATTGCACCAAATGGTAGTGACATCTGTGGAAAAATGCCCATACTTCTTGATGTATGTCAAACAAAATCAGGAGAAATTCAATCAGTTTAGGAAACTTCACAACAGCACAATTACTTAATATCTCAGTGGTGACATCTTCTGATCAAAGTTCCAACTTGTTGTGTTATTAGTTTCGCTTTTTGATTGATAGAGGAGTTTATTAAGGCACTGATTTTGAATGAGCAGAGTTGAGGTGTACCTTCCGGTACAGACCTCCCCCCCCCCCAAATGTCCTTCCATCCTTGGGGTGACACAGAATAATTTTGAGAAAACATTTCCAGTAGGAAAATATTTCTAAGTTTTTTTTGAAAGTGGATTTGTAGGAAAAATTCTTAAATGCAGCAGCTTTAGAGTGTCCTTGTGCTTGTAGAAAGTTAAATACATGTTGATAGATTTGACGGCAAGATCTGCCACCACTGCTGATACCCAGGAGAGGTTACCCGGACCTCCCAAGTACCCTCAGATACTCCTCTCCCGCTACTATGAGAGGGGTAGTCGCTGATTAGAAGTATATGTACAGTCCCCAGAAGTGTTGGAGGTAGGGTTACCGACACTTCAGCCTTTGCCAGGAAGATGCGCTCCGGCGCGCCGTTGAAGGAGTCTTCACTGGAGTGAAGTGGGTCTTTACCCCACTATGTTTCTCTCACCAGATGTTGTGTACGGCAGCGAACGGCTGAGGGGGTTACTGAAACAGTAAGATCAAGGTGACAGAGAAGTGTTGTTGCTTGAGATTCGAGAGTACAATCTTTATTTGAGAGGAAGAGGGGCGGGCGGCATTGGTGGTGATGTGTGGAATGAAAGATGACAGGGAAAACCGGAGTACCCGGAGAAAAACCTGTCCCGCCTCCGCTTTGTCCAGCACAAATCTCACATGGAGTGACCGGAATTTGAACCACGGTATCCAGCAGTGAGTGGCAGACGCGTTGCCGTCTGAACCATGGAGGCTTTTATTCACATATATACACAAAATAATACACACATAACTTTTATCACAGTATCACAACTAATACTTCACTTCAAGAATACAATCAATCAATCAATCAATCAATCAATCAATCAATCAATCAATCAATCAATCAATCAATCAATCAATCAATCAATCAATCAATCAATCAATCAATCAATCAATCAATCAAACAATCAATCAATCAATCAATCAATCAATCAATTAATTAATCAATCACGACTGATCTGCATTTAGGGCAGTTGCCCAGGTGGCAGATTCCCTATCTGAACACAAATTCCATCTGTTGCACATCGTTGGAATCTCAAAGATATTCTCTTTGCAATAGCGCTGCTGTAAGTATTTATCCTCCTTGCTTGGCCCAACTACTGGGTAGAAACAAAAGAATGACGCTAACCGCTGGGTTCCTCAATGCATGGTGTTTTGTGTTCTTTGCTAAATGATTACAATGAAAGGGAATTGTATTGTGATCATGATTTATTCAGTGAAAGTGAGAGTTCAAGTGAACCTAGTGATGATGAAAATGTTAATTGTGGTGAAGACGACAGTGGTATTCTCGATATCATTTTACCGACAACAGCTGGTGCTGACGGGACTTCACACTCGGATACTGCAAATACCCCCAAATTTGCATATTCTGTTCCTATCCCCGATAAACTACTATTTACTGGGCAAGCAGGTTTGAAAATATACAAGGTTTTCTGAAAATGAATATCGGAGTTTTAAGGCTCTATAGTGCTTATTACATTGAATTTACATTTGCAAATAATACATCAAGTCAAAGAGAAACTCAAACAGTTTGTCCTACAAGTGTTCAATGTGAACTCCATTCGTCACACAGACATATAGAGTTGATAGCAGTGTTCACCCCACATCTCGTTCAGTGTGCCTGGAGTAATTGTTACAACAGGTGTTTCAATCCTGTCTTCTTAAAACTCTCCACACTGACATCACTGGAACTGCTAATTCACGACAAGCCCTCCGAACTGATTTCTTGAGGCTATGCGTGAAAGACACTTTCACTTGTTCAAGACGTGCTTTTTTTGTTGGTCGTCTGGTACTCTTGCCTTTTGCAAAGACAGCCGGTGTCTTCAAACTTATAACATCTATGAATGTTATTATCACTTGGAGGATTACAATGCAACTTAATATGGAACACACATTGCACTGAGACTACAGATTCACCATCAACAGCGTTACATGCCCTCACTCCATTATGAGCACTGCACAGAGGTTAGGAATTGAATCCAGGCTTTTGGCACGCAATCTAGTATACCACCACCTCCACTACGCTGACGGCCATTATTCTGATGGTGAAAATTTTTTCTACCAATGGGACTCGAACCGGCTAACCATGGTGTCAGACCATTGACGCTTCAAAGCCTAAACGATCACGGCCACCAGGCGGGCTAGTTCAAATTATCCTAACTGAACACTGCATTTGCGAAGTTGCACTTAAGTAGGTTCCTATTCAGCCATGGTGTACATGATGTGTAGATCTATTCTGCCTTTCTCCTTGTTCTTCCCTTCCCACAACAAAACTGAAAGTGGCTGAATGAAATGTAGGAAGATCTTGCATTAGGCCCACTTTAGACTACCGGAACATGACTACTTATCATTACCTCAAAAAGTGCTTGCAATTTTTATTCGAGTCACGCCAGAAGACAGGGCTGGGCAAGTCAGAAGCAAATGTAGGAGCCAGTAAAATTACCTGCGTGCCAGACATAAAAAATAATTTGCTTACCCCTGTAATATTAACCAGTTCAATCTCTCACTTCATCTTAATCACTATCAAATCACATTCACTACTCTAGATACTTCATTTAACCTTTCCACTGCTGAGTTTTAATGACCAGGCGAACCCTTCTGGGCCGGGTTCTCTTTTAAGGAAGAAGCACTTTTACAGATACATTTTTACTGATACTATCAACGGAATGCATATCGTCCCCTTAGCCCAATACGGGGTCGGGGATGAATAGGCTTATAGGCTTACGAATAGGAACTGTCCCGGTATTTGCTTGAGAGTGCAAAAGGGAAACTATAAAGGAGAAAAAATTCTTTGGACAGCTGACGGTGGGGTTCGAACGCACTCGCCTGTCAAATGCAGAGCTTGGCTACAATGCCGTAGCATGTTAACATGCAAGGCTACTCTGCTCGGTGATATTATTACTGAAATATAATATAAAATTGTTGATCCAAGAACTGGTATTATCAAAATCATTAACATTTAGGGAAAAAAGATTTTTCTGAGGAGGGGGTGACAATTTCGCATGAGATCCATCATTACTACTTCGTCTCGCACTTTGTTGTAGTTCTGTATTGCCCCCTATATATTATCCATCTTCATCATCAAAATATAGCTCTTCAGAATCACTGTTTATGAGGAAACATTCACTTTCTTCATCAACAAGAGTTGAATATATACTTGAAGACTCCATGATGGCTACACGTCAGTGGGAAAGATTTTCCACTCCAAAAAAGCTGATTTAACACCAGATCGCTTTCAACACATGCGAAATGGAGTGCCATATCTGCCATACAGAAATTCTTTGAGCATTTCCATGGAATTTCAAAGCATGGCACTATATCCCGTTCATGTATGAGATTGGTGGAGTACACACTGCACCAAAACGTACATATACAGGTTTGGCGGGCGAGGCACGGCGTTCATTAAAATATGTATATATTGTACCAGTAAATAGTCTGACTTTATGAATTAATATTATGGTTAGCATGAAGTAGGTGTCATGGCAATTCTGGGTGGTTTCTAGCTAGGGCTTGGTACAGGAGGCAGGGTCCTATCTATAAGAAATTTTGTAAATAGATTGAATAATAGTTTTTTATATTCAGTTAATGCATTTCAAAGTGAACATCACCTTAGTGTTGATAGTCGCTGTCTTCTACATCGCCTTTTGATGACCCGTGCTCCCAGTTCACCAGGCTGAACGGGGCTGGAACACATTCTGAAAGTCGCCAATATTATGTTGAGATAAGGCCGGAATATCCAGGTTCGTTAGATATGGGTTTGAGTCTTGAACATTTGATGTTCTGGATTATCTCCAACGTTCTCCGATGATGATGCGGTGTAATCACTCGTCACATAAATTATACGAGTGTCCAGAATTACACAGTCCCCCGACACTTTGGTTTAACAGCACTGTTTCATTTAATATGGTTGGGATATGCAGTCGAATTCACTCTTAATCTTGTAGATAGAATTTATAAGTTCACTAAAGATGAAGATGCGGATAGCATCGAGATTGGAAGAAAATAAAGCACAGTTCATGAATAGAAATAATGAAACTGAAAATTGTTCATGCACTTGGCACAGTTCGCAGTGACTTTCCACTAAATAAAGTAGCACTTGACATTGAAAGAAATGTATGACTGCTCTAGAGTTTATCAAAAACACTGCTGTCAGTCATGAAAAAACACTAAACACTTTGACGAAGAAATAAGGTTGAAATGAAAAGCACAGTTCGTTGTTAGGCGCACTTGACATTAAATAAAATATGTGACTGTTCTAGAGTTTATCAAAGACATTGCTGCCACTCACGCACAAATAATTTACACACTGTTCATAAGAAATAATACACAATTTTGAATTGGATAAAGAACACAGTTTGAGTTTGGAGTGAAACCTTGGTGTCGTAGCACACGATTATGGTAATCACTTGCATTAATACTCTTGTGAAAGTTTGAATACTTTCATAAACACTCTAAATACCAATGAAATTATGCTGACTGAGATACTTCAAACTGTCACACAATGAAATTAAATATGTTTGTACAGATGCTAAGTTTCACACGAGCTAGGTGGTAATAAACTCAGTTCTACAAGAACAAAAGTAAGTTGCATCGAGAAGTTTCTACATGCAATACCCGACTTGTCATAATCAGAGTTCCAATACGTGCACAGATTACAAATTTAACTTGATTGATAGACTTGATTGATATATTAGGGTTCACCACATGCGCAGTTGATAAGTTCAACATGACTGTCAGTGTTTAAGTCCCACATGAAGACTTTGAATATTCAAAGGTAGACTCTGTCAGCACTTTGACGAACACTGCAGTGTGGAGAGTCAGGCAGAACACCCAACTATGACTGTCTGATCTGGGTAAAGTGAGCTCTCCTTATATTCAGTTCGGGGTTCCTACATCATCATATAACGTGATCTCTTGAGGCTGACGCGAAGCCCTCGACGGATTTCCTTGAGATTCACAATTTGGGATGTTTATGTTATCCTCCTCAGAATGAAGTATAACTCAAGTCGCTGCGATTAATATTGGAGAAGTTTTGAATTTTTGTCAATGGAGTGTTCGCGAAGGTGTGATGTTCATATCCAGAATATACCAGGCCATGCAGGCTACATGTGGTGTCAGGCGGGTAGACTATATTGTCCCTGCAGCTACTTCACACACACATCTATTGGCACCTCGCCTGTTCGCTCCTCCAAACGTAAATAAACCAAATTCACTCTGAACGTCTTGTGTGATGATGAAGTATAATTAATGGCCACAAAATACGGCATGTACAGGTCGTAACCGGTACAATATATATAGGTTTGGCGTTGAATGGGTTAATGGGCCAAATGTACTAAGACCAGAGCAGTTGTTATTACATAGTAGTCCAGCACCCAAGGAAAATAGTGAATAAAATCTGGTGCCAAGAGCGGCAAAAGCAAAGGTTTAAGTTATCGATGTAATGGTTAAAGGCGATCACGAGATGTAGGGCTATCGGATGCTCATACTGATTCGAGTCAATGTTCAGGTGTTACCACCGCTTATGACTGTTTCTAAACCTAATAATCTCTGTAATTATATACGCTGGAGGGATGACAACAACAACAACAAAAATAAATTACCTTAGGAACAAATTTTATCATGGAGTTATTTTAAATGCCTCCAAATTAATGTTTTATGCGTTGCTATTTTCAGAGTAGAAATACATTCCAAAAATATTGTTTTTCTTCAGAATGGAGTTTAGCAGTTACAATTTGAAAATGTTAGCTGCATTTCTTTCCGGCACCATGACGTGCAAGCACCTGGGATTTCTCTAGCCCTGCCATAAGATATAATGTTTTGGTTATTTTTAAAATGTATTTAAGTTGTTGAACCTCTCAAGTCTGCCAGCTCAATTCTCTTCTGATAAAGTGTCCTTTTTGCTTACAGTTAAAATGAAAGATGATGAAGCGGAGTTATCAGCAACCGCATAAGCAAAGCAAGAGCCTCCAGTACCGGTCGAGCCTCAAGATGTTTGTAAAGCGGGTGCGAAGGATCCAGTGGCACAGGTGGAGTCGAAGGAACTAGTGGAGCCAGCCGAGTCTAAGAACGCAGCACTGGACCAACAGGTTACGGAGCCAGAGAAGAAGGAGGAGACAAAGCTCGTGGACCAAGACGCCATTCACAAAGAGGATGAGGAGTTGGCCGAAGCAAAGAACAGGGCAGAAAATGATGCCGAGAAGAAAGACACTGAACTTCTGCGTAAACTCGAGGAGCACGAAGAGCAACAAATAAAATATCTTCAAGAGCAGAAACAGATTTTTCAAGCGCTGCAAGAGCACAAGAAGGAGATAGAAAGGACTAAGAACCTCACAGTAGAACAAGTTAACAAAGTCGTTGGCGGCGATGGTGCAAAGGAAGTCGGTGTTCCTGAACAAGTAGTCCTGGCCAAGGATAGTCAGCAGAAAATTGTTGTCCAGAGAAAGCTAATGTTCCAGCCATGAACAATCCAAATATTGACTAGATAAAAGTTGTTACCACAGATACAATTAAACTTCCTGAACAGACAGTCCTAACCAAGACCAGTTCAAACATCCAACAAAATGAATTTATCCCAGAAAAACTTAAAATTCCTGAACAGAGATTCGCAGTCGAAGACAAACCTAGTATCTTACAAAATGAAGTTACCCCAGGAAGACCTAAAAATCCAGAACAGAGATTCCCAGCCGAAGAAAATCCAAATATGTCACAAAACAGTTATCCCAGACAAAGTTAAAATTCCAGAACAGATGTTCCCAGTCAAGAACATTCCAAGTATCATTCAACAGCAGATAGCTCATATTGCTGAACAAGATGGCTTGGTCAAAGATGGTGTGAATATTGCGCAGCAGAAAGTTATCCCGGAGAAAATCCACTTTCCAGTGCCGGAGACAAAAGTTCAAAAGGACGCTCTTCAGAATGTTGCTGGGAATGCAGTGGGGAACATGAAGTCAAACGGTCTTAAAACAAATCTTGTTTACAGTGAGGGAGCTTATCACAAGCAGGACTCGATAATAAAGTCGCCAAGGTGAAGGCGAGGAAACCAGGTGAGCAGTCTAATGCCACATTACATTTGTCCCTACAGCTAAGACTCATAATCATATTTCCTTATTCAGTTTGATATCTGTATTCATGTAACATAAAAACTTTCCACACTGTCCGGCTCCATGGCTAAATGGTTAGCGTGCTGGCCTTTGGTCACTCACGTCCTGGGTTCGATTCCCGGCAGCGTTGGGTATTTAACCTTAATTGGTTAATTTCGCTGGCACGGGGGCTGGGTGTATGTGTCGTCTTCATCATCATTTCATCCTCATCACAATGCACAGGTCGCCTCCGGGCGTCTAATCAAAAGACCTGCATCTAGCGAGCCGAACTTCTCCTTGGACACTCCCGGCACTAAAAGCCATACGCCTTTTCATTTCAAACACACAACAATTTCAATATAAATTATGCACTGTAAACAAACCTGTAAAAATACACACTATTATACAAAGAATGATATGTTTCATTCTACAAATTCTATCAAATCACTTAAAAGATCCATATATATGTACAATATTGTTTACGTTGCTTAAACTTGTCAATGATAGAGAGTTAGGTGATAATATGGACAAGTAATAACAGATAATGAATTTATAAGTCACAAATGAAAGATAAGTTCCACCTAATCAATACTATTTTATTGTCACATGTAGGACCGGTTTCGACCTCTCAAAAGGTCATCCTCAGCTACACTAGAATTGCATTTACATATTATGCATCATATTGAGAGCTAATGACATACTCTAGAATTCAATGATTTTAAAGTGGTTATACCCATGCTGAGAATTCAATATTATACAATTACAAAAATTAATTGCTCTTATTACACTCAATGTACATATGTAAGAAACTAATATGAGTTCGTCTTTTCTTTAATGTGATGAGTATGTCGGAGTATTTTTAACATAGGCATTTGCCTAGTCAGTTTAATTGATCTCCAATCTTTTGAGTATTTAGTCCTGTATGAAATGAACTTAGTTGAACAATTGTAAAATAATCAGTATTATAGTCGTTTTAACAATAATTTACTCTAAATGTAGAGATATACATGTTGATAGTTCAATAAAACAAATGACTAGCCAAAATAAAAAATTAGTAAATATAGTTTAACGTGCTTGACTGCACTGTTGATTGTCTAATGCGGCAGGTAATAGTGTTTCTTGCACTGTACTGTTTGTGTTATATTAGAATAATAAGAAGTTAGCACATAAACAAACAATTAAACACATTAAAACGATAAAAGTCACAATACAAATTAGTGGACATGGTTTAACTTAATTAAAATGTTGACTGTCTAAAGCGGCAGATAATAGTAGTTCTTGCGTTTTTGCAATGCATATTATGTTAGAATTATGTGAAATAGCTCATAAGCAAATCTCTTGTTATGTTATTATTTGCTTTACGTCGCACCGACACAGATAGGTCTTATGGCGACGATGGGGCAGGAAGGGCTAGGAGTGGGAAGGAAGCGGCCGTGGCCTTAATTAAGGTACAGCCCCAGCATTTGCCTGGTGTGAAAATGAGAAACCACGGAAAACCATCTTCAGGGCTGCCGACAGTGGGGTTCGAACCCACGATCTCCCGAATACTGGATACTGGCCGCACTTAAGCGACTGCAGCTATCGAGCTCGGTAGCAAAATTCTTAAACACATTAAAACATTAAAATCACTGCAATTTGCGTTGGATGTAAACTTCAGTTGACAGACATGAACATGTCAACGCTATTAAGTATAATCATTTCTCTGCAATAGGACAGCATATGCATGATTACAAACATAATTTTACAGATATAGATAATGATTTGAAAATATTAAATACAAATCCGAAAGGCCCTTTGCTTAATATATACGAGGAGTTATACATAACATTTGATCAATATACTAATTCCAATTATAATATCAATGAACTGAGAAAACCAACATTTTATTTAATAAAATTATCCCAATTGTAAAGAATGATTACATCAAATTAGTTAACAAACAGCGTCATATGCAAGCCATAAGTCAGACAGCGGACACGCCCGGCTCTGCCCATACACACAACAAGGCTTCCCCCACACACCCCTCCAACCCCTCCTCAACAGCCGACAACATTATCAGAAGTACAAGGTACAATACGCAACAGACAGCCAAACAGCAAACATCTCAACCACCCCACAGCAGTAAGTAAATTTTCATAGAACTCACACTAGTATTCAACTTTTCTTTCAATCAGAATTTCTAATTCAATCATTTCGACTTGCAGATATTAACCATCATAAGAAAGGAAAGAGCCACCATTAACGACCTTGGATTCAAAAAGTGAACAATTTCTAGAACATTAGTCAATGTCAAACAAATAGATTATCCAAAAGTTATACATACTAAATTGGAAAGTGGTTGAGTAATATTCAATACATATTAGCAATGATTACATTAATTTAAGCTTAAAACTTGCAAACAACATTTGTATTGTATTGTGATTTTTATCGTTTTAATGTGTTTAATTGTTTGTTTATGTGCTAACTTCTTATTACTCTAATATAACATGAACTGTACAACGCAAGAAACACTATTACATTAGATAATCAACAGCGCAGTCAAGCACATTAAATTATATTTACTAATTTTTTATTTTGGCTAGTCATTTGTTTTATTGAACTATCAACCTGTATATCTCTACATTCAGAGTAAATTATTGTTAAAACGACTATAATACTGATTATTTTACAATTGTTCAACTAAGTTCATTTCATACAGGACTAAATACTCAAAAGATTGGAGATCAATTAAACTGACTAGGCAAATACCTATGTTAAAAATACTCCGACATACTCATCACAATAAAGAAAAGACGAACTCATGTTAGTTTCTTACATATGTACATTGAGTGTAATAAGAGCAATTAATTTTTGTAATTGTATAATATTGAATTCTCAGCATGGGTATAACCACTTTAAAATAATTGAATTCTAGAGTATGCCATTAGCTCTCAATATGAGGCATAATATGTTAAATGCAATTCTAGTATAGCCGAGGATGACCTTTTGAGAGGTCGAAACCGGTTCTACATGTGACAATAAAATAGTATTGATTAGGTGGAAAGTTTCTTTCATTTATGACTTATGGTGACTATCAATACAGAATAAAAAATGAAATTTATCAATCAAGATAATGAATTTACAAGTATTAACACATTCTCTAGACTGCTGATGCTAAGTCCGTTGTCACCAAACACTTTTTAAGGACTCTGGTCATGGAGAGGCAAATGGAAAGTTTTGGGCATAGCATACTGTTGGCGGAGAGGGTAGGGGAAGCAGGGGAGTAATGAGTGGAACATTGTGGGTTCTTCCTATTGGATGTTATAATCTAAAATACTGTACTGTGGAGTCAGGATGGGGAAATAGGGGTGGAGCAAGTGTAGCATTCTGGAACCTCCCTTCATCACTGGAAGGGAAGAGAAGGTTATTATGTATTTTATGTAATATGGATGAATGCAAGTTAATGATTTCAGGTAAATAAAGTATGGAATTGAAATAGGGAGTATCTGTTAGATGTTAATATTATGATAAACCACACTCTAAAGGCTGTTAAGCGTTAATTTCAAGAGTAAATGTTGCCCAAATGTTATGTAGGTAGAGCAAAGAGGGGGCAATTTTTAAAGTATTTATGGTCATTTAGATTGGTTACGTCAGCTTTTTTGTGATGTAAATTTTGATTGCTTCCTTTATATTCAAAGATTCAAGTATGGCTTCATTATTAACAAACTTTGTATTCATCATCATTTAGCATACTTTCGTGCCATTGGGAGGGTGTATATTGCCCCCTATTTCCTGCGTAGTCTCAGCTGGTGAGCGAGAGTCCCAGAGGTGAACTGTTCGTTAACTGGTGTCACTAATTTTTAAGGGCAGTTAATAGGACAAGGACTGACGACAATGGAAAAACAAACAATTTAAAAATAAGGTTTGATATTTATTGCTAATAGCACTCCTTTAAACAAAAATTTAACAAAATTTTACAAACAAAAACTTGAGGTTGTTATGCATTTTCTTCTCATAAGACAGTTTTATACAATTCTGACTCTTTTGTCCTTCCACACTGAAGCATGAATTACACTGAAATGTAAATAAAATTCAAAATTAGCCTCCATCTGGCTTGAAGAAAACAAAATTGTTGAGGGTGAACCTCATCTTAACTTCTTTGAACAGTGAACTTAATAGAAACTGGCTATTGCGATAGCATAATTTCAACTCAGGAAAATAGAACATTTCTCTTAGTGAAAAAATCTTTGAATGATAATAGTGTTGTGAATATCTCAAGTTAATGCTGAAATATACACATCATAATTTCATCTTAATTATGGATAGATTCCACTGATATTGAAAAAATTCCCAACAAAAAATTTGAATAAATTACATTCTCAAGAATATTTTAATTAATGTAATTTCAAACAATTATGTTGATTTAAAACTTCACAAGTGTAATTATGACCTTAAAAAAGCATTCTTTCCATGAAAATCCTGCAAAATGTGATTGAAATTAATTTGTGACATTTATAAATTAACGTTACACAACACAAAGGAAAATTTTACAATATTTAAAAAGAAAAGATAAAATTTGTTTATGCAAGGTTGAAATGGATCGGGCCTATTCATTTTTAACAGCACATCAATGTAGAACTTTACTTAAATACACTATAAAATTCAGTAAACATAATTAATTTCTACAAAATAAACCAGCACAAACAACGCCGGAATAACCTGAGCCCACCATGGTGAACACGTCGTTAGGTTAAAACCACATTTGAATAAATCACAATAAAAAATATACCTAACTACTGCATTCACTCCACATTCACACATGTGATACAAGAATTTTACCTATATTATTTAAAAATGAATTCTAGAATTTAATTTTAGGTTATGATTTTTATCATAATCCTATCAATGGAATAGTCAGATGACAGTATTTGGTAAATCGTTACATCCGACAGTCAGTTACATGTGATTGAATATTGACAATCACTTTTAAAAGAAAATAGCAGGATTAATACAATGTCGATCACATACAAATTCAGCAATATAATACTCAGAAGAACTTCCTCTTCTTCTTAAGACGCTGTCTCCAAGCTGGGGTTGGCAATCAATGGAACTAGCTCTGATCTTGACAGCACAGAATGGAATGCCACTTCAGTAGTATGGCAGTGCCATGTTTGAAAGACTTTCAGCCACGAATTTCATCTTTTCCCAGCAGATCTCCTCTTCCCCTGTATCTTTCCTTCGATAATAAGCTGTAATAACTGATATCTCTCACCTCTCATGACATGTCCTAGGTATTCTGTTTCCTCTGTTTTATGGTCAGCAGTAGTTCTTTTTGCTTTTTCATCTGACTAAGGTCCTCAACATTTGAGATTTTCATTACCCAAGATATCCGCAAGAGACTGAGATACAGGTACATTTCAAAGGCATCAATACGTTTTTCTATAACTGGAATCAGAGTCCAGCATTCACATCCATATAGGAGAACTGGTCAACAATTATCATGCACATCATTAAGGTTAAACATCAATGTCACCAGACACATGGTCAATGAGTCACGTTAAATTGTTATTATTGCCGAATGTCATCAATATCAATTAACACGTGCTCAAAATTTGCAGAATGCATTGTAACCCAATACACATGCTTCTCCAAAAAATCCACAAATTAATCCCACAGGGTCACCATATTCCAGGCTCATACTGCAATTCCTCAACAGAGCACACATTAAATATCTCGCAAGAACAGCAAATATTATTTATCACTTTATTTCAACTGGGCCTTAAAAATTATTTTTTTTTTTTTGCTAGGGGCTTTACGTCGCACCGACACAGATAGGTCTTATGGCGACGATGGGATAGGAAAGGCCTAGGAGTTGGAAGGAAGCGGCCGTGGCCTTAATTAAGGTACAGCCCCAGCATTTGCCTGGTGTGAAAATGGGAAACCACGGAAAATTATTTTCAGGGCTGCCGATAGTGGGATTCGAACCTACTATCTCCCGGATGCATAAATTATTATTATTATTATTATTATTATTATTATTATTATTATTATTATTATTATTATTATTATTAGTGGTGATTTATAGTCCTAACACAAATCTGAATTTAACACTGAATTCGATGACACTATCCTGCATAAATCCACAGTAATGCATAAGATGAACTGCACACCGAAGTACGTCATATAAGACACAACGTAAATTTGTCCCACACGAGTTCATAAATCTAGAATTGTTTAATTAAATTATATTTTATCCAAGAGGTCCATTACTTTTAAACATTATGTTTGAACAGCAAACTACACTAAAAGAATCCAAATAACATTCACGCTCAATGTAACAACACTAACGACACCAGAAGAATGAAGTATGAAAATATTGAAAAATTGCGCTGATCTGATATAAATACTAATAGAAATGAAGAGGCACATACTACTTCTACATAGATGGACAGTAATAATATTGCAAAAGTTTACTTAAATTTGTGATAAGACACGATCTCTTTCCAAGTGGCTGAATCTGCTCACATGTTGCAGGTGGTGCTGGTCGCTTTCTCCCTCATGTTAGAATGTGCCTACATTTAGCACAACATGATGACAGCAAAGTCCATTTTCCTAGCTGAATTATTTGCTCCTCTTGAAGACAGGCGTAGATGGTTATTGTGAATTGTAGAGGTCCTCTTCTTTCTTGAAGTTCTGATGGTGGCTGAAGCTGACACAAACAGCTTTAGAAAGTTTATCAAGTATGACCACGTCGAATAAATAGCTTGACGAACACACTTAACTTGAAGCTCACCAAAATCTGCAGCAATACAGAATCACAATTAGAGAGAGATTTTATGCAGTTTTCTCAAGCTTATATTCCCTCGGCTGTGGAGGAGTGGCGCTTTCCTGACACACATAATTGTTTGTCTTGATGTTCTGTGATAGGCTGTAATTCTTTCCAGAAATTACTGGGCTCCGATTGAGTTTTGACATGCGCAAGTACATGCAGAAGCAACCTTGAAAAATTCCTGGCTGGTCACGTGACTACCATATGTTTATTGATCGTCAGGCTGGAATAATCAATAGTCTGCACACTCCCCAAAACTGGTCAAACCACCTCTCTCAATGAGAACACACCCATTCACAAATAAAACATCACACTGCACTCCCAATGAAATAATGTTGTTAGCCATTAAGAACGCATAATATTCTTCTTCTTTTGCTACCGCATTTCCCACACATGTGGGGTCGCGGGTGCGAACTGCGTCGCACATGTGGATTTAGCTCTGTTTTACGGCTGGATGACCTTCCTGCCTCCAACCCTATAGGGAGGGATGAAATTACAATTGAGTGTTTCTGTGGTGGTTGGTAGTGTAGTGTGTAGTGTGAATATCAAGAAGAGAGTGTTGGGATGGACACAAATATCCAGTCCCCAAGCCAGAAGAATTAATCAGAAGAGATTAAAATCCCCGACCCGGCCGGGAATCAAACCCGGGACCCTCTGAACTGAAGGCCAGTACACTGACCATTCAGCCAACGCGTCGGACTTTAAGAACACGTAATAAAAATGCTTATTATGAGCCAAACTTGAAGGGTACAATATAGCACATAAGATTCTCCATCGTTTCCTCTCATCCCACCAGCTTTGTTTGAGTCTTCTCCTCTCTTTACCCTTTTCAACCATCTTGTCTCTCAGTCTTCCACTCATCTACTAGCTGCCAACTCCAATCTAGTGCACTCTTCTTGGTATATGTACCTGGCCTGCCCGAACTTGTCCCTATTCTCTTTTGTAGTTTAGTTTATTGCCTTTCTTACATGGCAAGGCTCAGACTATGAAGCCTGCTATTATGCCAAACTATAACATGCAACACCATTATTCAGTTTATAGAATAATGTAAATGCATAGGAAAGTCAGTAAATACCTGCAATTTTGCTCTAATCATCTTCAGGTTCGCTCTAAGGCATTGTATGCTCACCAGCTGTTGGATGGTGTAGACGGCTGCACCACACTCTATCTGCACCATGGAAGAGCAGCATTCCGTAATTTTTTTTTTTTTTTTTTGTGGTCTGAGGATGTACCAGGAGCAGAAAATCATAGAAGACATTCAGCACAATACAGGAACAATGTTTTGCTACAGCGAAGTGATTACCAGTGGAATGAAGAGTTCAAGAGGGATTGCAGAAGCGTGAAGGATGAAGAAAGATACGGGCGTCCATCTGCAGACATAACTCGAGCCAATATTGAACCAGTGTGTGATATGATCCTGAATAACAGATGAGTGACTGTTCTATGAACTTCCACTCCTGGTACATCTTCAGACCACAAAATACTTATTACGGAACACTGTTCTTTCTTGATGCAAACAGAGTGTGCTGCGGTCATTTTTACGTCGCAACAGCGCAAGCTGTACTGATCTGATAACGCTGAAACCTACCACAGATGTAGACAATGGTGTCACCTAGTGGCTAGTGAACACACAATGCCATATAGCCAACCTAAGACAATCAGAGCAGAATTGCAGACTCTTTTTGACCTGTCTTCGTAGTATACATGTTGTCGTTGGCAGTTTCTCGCCTGCAGTTCTGTAACCCTTAGTCTACACAATGAAGGTGGATCTGATGGCTTATCAGAACAATTCTTGCATAAAACATGCAGCCAAACATATTGTATCCAATGGAAGGTGGGGAACGTGGCAGTGTTTGATGTAGTTTCTTTCTCTGGTGAGTTTCCTCTTCCTGTCTTTGACGTTCCTGCTCAAACTGTGCAACTGCAGCTGAGATGGTAGCATGCCAGCGAGGGCGATCCAATGTGAGAGTATGCCAAGTATTTGGGTTTATATCTACTTTTCTCATGGTCTGCTTAAGTTGGTCTTCATATCGCTTCAGAGGAGCACCACGAGTCCTTTTGCCAGTGCTGATAACTAATAACTAAATATTAGGTTTTTATTATGTTAGTGAGATCTACTTTCTACAGATATGAGTTCCACATTAAGCACTTCCTTTTAAATAGCCTTGGATTTCCTTTGCCACTAATTTTGGGTGGGACTGAATTCCAGGAACGTATGGTAGAAATTTAAATGAGTTGTTGTACGAGTTACTATGATTAATGGGAATGGACAAGAGGGATCGTGTGGATGACCTTAAGAGAGCTCTATCAGAAGGGTACAGGTAGGCTACCGTATTTAAAGTCCATTTTGCTTGTTTGCAGCACACTGTGGAGAAGGAAAACATTGTTTGGTCAAACTTACCCATGACAGATGAGGCAGGAAAGTGCTAATATGAGTTTGGACTGGGATAATTAATATGAATTGGGCACAAGCGTTGTAGTTTCACTGTACTTGATATGAAAGTGTTTTGCTCATACTATCATAAACTACATCTCTGAAGTCAAATATTGGGAATATTAGACTCTGAACTAAGTTTTCTTGTGTTCCTTAGAAGGAAGTCTCTCATCCTTTTTGCAGAATGTAATGAATAGGTTCCTTTTGGGGATCTTTGACGAATCTTTGTGACATTGTTCCGACCAACTTAAATATTTATTGAACATTACTCCAAGGTTCTTTACACGATCACAATGTTTTTGGGATTCCAGTGGGTATAGATGTGTTTTGTATTTTAACATGTGATTTATAAGTACCAATTATTATGACCTGTGATTTTGATGGGTTCACTTTCACCATGTCTGCTAGTTCACTCTTTAACATTTGCTAGGTCTTCGTTTAACTTAGTGATTGACTTGTTTAAGTCATTAGGCTTTGTGTGAATGTATAATTGGATTTTATCTGCATAGGTGATATTTACAGTTGGTCAACATCTCACATAAGTCGTTCATGTACAATGAGAACAGAAGAGACAACAATACTCCACCCTGTGCCAAGCCCGCCTTAGTGGTTTGCAATGAAGATGTATCGTTTCCCACTGATACACACTACTGATGACCACTAAGATAGACAAAAGAGTGACTGAATGGGTGGCTATTTTTCTAGAAAATAGAACTCGCAGAATTAGAGTAGGCAAAGCTTTATCTGCCCCAGTAACAATTAACAGGGGAATTCCTCAAGGCAGTATTATTGGACCTTTATGTCTTCTTATATTTATATATATATATATGTATAAAATATACGAGTTCAAAAGTGCAATAAGCGGGCGAGTTGGCCGTGCATTAGGGGTGTGCAGCTGTGATCTTGCATCCAGGAGATAGTGGATTTGAGCCCCACTGTCGGCAGCTCTGAGTATTGTTTTTTCGTGGTTTCCCATTTTCAAATCAGGCAAATACTGGGTCTATACCTTAAATAAGGCCACAGCTGCTTCCTTCCCACTCCTAAGCTTTTCCCATCCCATCATCACCATCAGACCTATCTGTGTCGGTGTGACGTAAAACTAATTGTAAAAATATATATATAATCAGAGACAAGGATTTTTGAGGATGCTGTTGTTTTGTCTACAGTAATAAATAACTTACAAGATTGTGAGCAACTGCAAAATGACCTTGATAATTTTGTGAGATAGACAGTAGGCAATGGTATGATAATAAACGGCTTAAAAGTCAGGTTACGAGTCTCCAAATAGGAAAATTTCTCCCAGTTTTAATTACTGCATTGATGGGGAGAAGGTTCCTTCTGAGGATCATTGTAAGTACATACGTTTTAATATAAGGAAAGATCTTCATTGAGGTAATCACGTAAATGGGGTTCTAAATAAAGGGTACACATACTTGCCCATGGTTAAAAGGGCATTTAGGGGTTGTAGTAAAGATTCTGGCGTAGGGATGTGGTGACTCCATCGCCCAGTGGGTAACCACTGCAATTAGCCTCCCGAGTATTGGCGGGTAAACCATAAACCTTACTGACATGAGGTAATGCATGTCAGGCACTGACCAGCTAGTCCATAACAAAATATTAACGCAAAGATCCATGATAGGCCTAGCAAGCCAGTGGTAGTGTATTAACATCGCTTTCAGCAATCAAGCGAGCCTCGGATCGAATGTAAAACCAATACCAAAAGTGACAAAGCCTTTGTGCAGATATGTCAGGTATTATGGCCAAAATGGCTCTGATGATAGACAAATCTATTCACAGAAAAATAAAAGAATTGGGACTATTAACATAGCATCCTTAGAAGAGGATGCAGGAATTCAAGAAATCACATGAATAATGATGGAAAGAAACATAACGATAATGGGACTAAGGGAAATAAGAAAAAGAAGGTTGTGGTAATAAGGTGCTGGATAGTGGATATAATATGTGTTGGTCAGGAAGAGACAAAAGAAAAATTGGTGTTGCAATAATAGTGGCTAAAGAACTGGCCAACAAAGTACTCAATGTGGATTATGTTTGTAACAGAATAATTAAAGTTCAGTTGACGATGGAAGGAAATATCCTTGACAAAATCCAGGTTTATGCTCCTCAAATAGGTTGTGAAATAGATGAAAAGGAAGAGTTCATCACTAAACTGGAGGATGCTGTAACATCGAACAAGTCTGTGATTATAGGAGACTATACGAGACTTCAATGCTAGAGTTGGGAATGATAGAGGAGGATATGAAACAGTTATAGGAAGCCACGGAAAAGATCACAGAATGATGAAGAGGAGATGTTATTAGACATGTGTCTGAGAAATACTATATAATTCCGAATACCACCCGCCACTGAATAAGACCCATACCCTAAATTTGAGACGGCAAAATACAGAAAAAATAAAAAATCATATAACATACCTATTTAATCTTCTTCGAATATACCAGAAATATAAATTCAGGCGGCTTACAATTAATAAAACCTTTACAAAAATATTTTTTTGCTAGGGGTTTTAAGTCGCGCCGACACAGATAGGTCTTATGGCGCCGATGGGATAGGAATGGCCTAGGAGTTGGAAGGAAGCGGCCGTGGCCTTAATTAAGGTACAGCCCCAGCATTTGCCTGGTGTGAAAATGGGAAACCACGGAAAACCATTTTCAGGGCTGCCGATAGTGGGATTCGAACCTACTATCTCCCGGATGCAAGCTCACAGCCGCGCGCCTCTACGCACATGGCTAACTCGCCCGGTACAAAAAATCTTAAATAGAATCGGCCCAATACTCAGATCATTCACAATTCACTGTCATCATCTGAAGTTTCACCATAGGAACTTTCGTTGTTGGCATCTTTCCACAAATAGCCATCCTCACTAAAGTCCACTGAATTTGAAATTCCACATTTCTTAAAGCTCTTGGACACTAGATTATTGGGAATGCGCACCCATGCGGTCTTGATCCAGCTGCATATTAGTCCCACTTCAGGCCTCTTCACTTGTCCGGTTCTTGTTAGCGCGTGATCACCATCAGACATCCATTTGGTGTACAACTGTTTCATTGCAGTTTTGAAAGGCCGGTTCATGCACACATCCAACACCTGTAGAATAGAAGAGAGTCCTCCGGGAATTATTGCAAGATTGGTTTTTCCTTTCGTCATCATATCATTTACGGCATCAGTTGTATGTCCTCGGTAACTGTCCAACACAAGCATGTTTCGTTTTTTTAACAAAGCTCCCGAGCGACGTTGCCAAACACACTTCACCCAGTCCTCAACTAACACGCTGTCCATCCAGCTGGACTCATGTGTTCTAACAATAACACCGGACAGCAAGTTTCCTTTTGGAAGTGTTTTCCTTTTCAGAACCACGTGTGGAGGGAGTTTGGTTCCATCCGCTAATACGCACAACATTACCGTGCATCGTTGCTTTTCTTTACCACCTGTTCTGATGGTTACACTTTTAGAACCCTTCGTATCCACTGTATTTTCCAACGACATTTCAAAATAGACAGGTGTCTGGTCAGCATTCCCAATTTGCGACAGCGAATAAGAATTCTGCTTCCTTAAACGAATGATGTGACGCTGAAAGGCTGTCAATTTTTTTCATACGCCTCGGGGAGACTTTGTGAAATATACTTGGAATGCACAATCCCTTTCTCCGATAAAAGTTTTGGATCCATCCACAGCTTCCAGTAAAACCCTGTGTTTTGAGTTCTTTTGAGATCTCTTGTGCTTTCAGTTGACACATTTCACTAGAAATACCATATCCTAACTCACGTTTTCTATCACAAATTTGTGGAGTTGTTCTTCAATTTCCGGATACACTGTGTTCCGCCCACGGAACGCTCTGCGATTGATGTTACTTTTTAGAAGTTTTTCCTTCTTCCGCCCATCACGAATACACGATTCATCAATATCGTGCTTTCTGCCAACAGCATGATTTCCTTATATTTCAGCTTCGCTTACAACTTTAAGTTTCTCACGCACAGTAAATGACCGCTGATGCCATTTTGAATCCATCGCTTACTATCAAGACAGCACTTTCACGGGAGAGAACGTGAGCGGGGTAGACTTCCATAACCAAGAGTTTCAACTTTCGCAAAGTAGGGTATCCCGCGAGATCACCTATTCATGCACCCAGCATGCCAGAAACACTTGTGAAACAAATGACGATCAAGCATCCGCAGCAGCGGCTTTCATATTTACTCTATATTTACCCATATTCTTTGATTTACCGTATTTCTTTACCTTACATGTCACTGTAACCTTATTGAGAAAAAATCGATCTTGTTTTATAGAACACAAATAAAACACGATAAGACCTGAATGCCCGCTTACATACAGTATATTGAGTACGGTCATCATATTCAAATCAATTTCAATACTCCATGTAAACGCAGTAAATATTTACGAGACTGAATGGCTTGAATACAACCCGCACCGAAGATTTAGAACCAATATTTTTGGGGAAAAATTAGGGTGGTATACGGCATTATGCGGTAAATGGATCATTGGTAATGGACGGTATAAGAAAAGAGATAATCACAAGTTGTTCTTTTTTGCTGGTTGTTTTACTTCGCACCGATAAAGATAGGTGTTACGGCGACGATGGGAAAGGAAAGGGCTAGGAGTGGGAAGGAAGCGGCCGTGGCCTTAATTAAGGTACAGTCCCAGCATTTGCCTGGTGTGAAAATGGGAAACCACGGATAACCATTTTCAGGGCTGCCGACAGTGGGGTTCGAACCTACTATCTCCCGAATACTGGATACTGGCCGCACTTAAGCGACTGCAGCTATCCAGCTCGGTAATCACAAGTTTACCAGATACAGTTGGAAATTACAACAGAAATCCATAATTGATTATATAATAATAACGGAGGAAATCAGAAGTTGCTTGACAGATGTGAAGGTGATACCAAGCATTAATCTTGATGGTGACCACAGACTATTGGTGGGGACATTGTTGAAATTCAGAAGGGATAAATATTGGGGAGAAAAGACAGGCAAAAATCAAATGCTGGAAACTAAAAGATAGAGAAATCCAAGAGATATATAGAGAAAAGTTTAATACTAACTTCCTAAAGATGAGAGGAAGAATTTTGACGAAGAATGGAAAATGTTCAAACAGGCTGTAGTCAAAGCAGCAGAAGAAACCTGTGGAAGGACATCAACAAATGTCAGACACAAAGAAACTCCATGGTGGAATGAGAGAATTGCAGATGCAGTCAAGAAGAAGAATAATGCATGGAGAGAACGGTTCAGAAACAGAACGGAACATAATAGAGACAAATGGAAAGGACTAAGCAGAGCAGCAAGGAAAATGATAGCATTGGCTAAAAAAATGTCCTGGGAAAAATTTACAAAGGAGATAGAAGAGAATGACAAGAAAATATTATACCACATATTAGGTAACAGAAGGAAGCAAAAAGAAAATACATCAAAAGTCATCAACAAAGATGGAAAAGCTGTGTGGGAAGAAAACGTTTTGAAAGTATGGAAAGAATACTTCCAAAATCTATATGAAGGACAAAATGAAACAAATGAGCCCAAGGAAATAGATGAAGATAAAATAAATATCACCATTACAGTGGAAGGGATGCATAAATGATCCGATGAAATAGGAAGAGAAGATCTACAAATGCTTGATGTAGAAAAAGCTGTATAAGAAATGAAAAATGTACAAGCTCCTGGAATACATGACATCACATTAGAAATGATTAAAGCTGCAGGACCTATTGGAATGCAGTGACTGTATAGAATAATGAAGATCGTATGAACTGATTGAGAGAATCCTGATGATTGGACAAGGGCAATTATTGTACCTATTTTTAAAAAAGGTAATAAGGCACTTTGTGAGAACTACAGAGGAATAGCATTACTGTGTCACAAAAAATCAAGAACAAGATAGATTCAAAATTAGGAGAACAACAACAAAGATTTAAGTCTGGAAGATCAACTATTGATGCCATATTTACAGCTAGAGAAGTAGTAGAAAAGAAATGGGAATTTGGGAAAGACATCGCACTTGCATTCATAGATATACAAAAGGCTTATGACATGGTTAGAAGAGAAGAGGTATGGCAAGGGATTAATAGAATGGAATTGTCAAGAGAAATGCAATTCAGAAATAGAAACATGTATAACAAATGTCTGAACTGTGTTATAATAGATGGCAAAAAAATCAGAATGGTTTAGAAGAGACAGAGAAGTTTGACAAAGAAGTATACTTTCACCAGTGCTCTTTAATATAGTGATGGGCAATATTATGAGGAAAGTTTGCCTAGGGTCAAGAGCAAATGATATGAAAGTCATAGCATATGCAGATGATGTAATGATACAGGAAGAAAATGAACAAAAATTGGAAGAACAATTAAATACCTGGCAGAGGAGAATTGAAGAAGCAGGCATGGACGTAAGTTTAACAAAAAGTGAGATAATGAAAATCAGTAGAGAAAGAAAAAAAGAAAGATGTTAGGTGTAATGGAAAAATTCTTAAAGAAGTAAATGCTGTTAAATACCTGGGAAGTAAGAAAACTGGGAAAGGAAACATCAAGGAAGGAATTTTTGAGAGGAAAGGAAATTGCTCAAAATGTTATTACTGTGTACCTTTCAAAGCAAAAGTCATGATATATAAATCGTATTATTTGCCAATATTGACCTATAGAGTAGAATGTTGGACTTGAACAAAAAAAGATCTGAGTAAATTACAAGTGACAGAGATGCGCTTTCTGCAAGGGATCTTGGGTAAAACAAGGAGGGACAAGATAAGAAATGAAACCATACAAAGCACGCTACAGATCAACCCTCTGAAAGAAACTATGGAGAGAGAAGTAGGCTGAAATGTCAAAAGAATGGGACAAGAAAGATTACTAAGAGCTCTGGAATGGACACAATCTGGAAGAAGACCAACTGGAAGAACACAAACAAGATGGAGGTATCAGGTGAAGTATGACGTCAATTGTAGAGGACTACAGTGGCAGACAGTGATGAAAGGTAAAATGTGGGAAAAAAGGGAAGATTGGAAGAGGCTCTGTGAACGACCTGCATATGCAGAAACATATGAAGAAGGAGGAGAGGAGGAGGAGGAAGAAGAAGAAGTAGAAGAAGAAGAGTAAGGATTTAAAACAGAGGGCATATAAGTTACTGGTAAGACCCCAACTAAAGTTTGGTTCTAGTGTATTGGACTCCCACCAGGATTACTTGATTCAAGAACTGGAAAAAATCCGAAGAAAAGCAGCTCCATTTGTTATGGGAGATATCCGATAAAAGAGTAGTGTTACGAAGATGTTGAACTGGGAAGACTTGGGAGAAAGATGATAAGCTGTTTGACTATGTGGTATGTTCCAATCTGTCAGTGGAGAGAAGGCGTGGAATGAAATTAGTAGACAAATAAGTTTGAGGGGTGTCTTTAAAAGTAAGAAAGATCACAATATGAAGATAAAGTTGGAAATCACTGGGTAAGTTGGCCATGCGGTTAGGGGCGCACGGCTGTGAGCTAGCATCCGGGAGATAGTGGGTTCGAATCCCACTGTCGGCAGCCCTGAAGATGGTTTTCTGTTGTTTCCCATTTTCACACCATTTCCTTCCAACTACCTGCCTTTCCTGTCCCATCGTTGCGATAAGACCTATTTGTGTCGGTGTAATGTAAAGCCACTAGCAAAAAAAAAAAATTAGTTGTAATTCAAGAGGACAAATTGAGGCAAATATTCTTTTATAGGAAGAGGAGTTAGGGATTGTATAATGTACAAAGGGTGATGTTCAATAAATTTCCAATTTCTTTGCGATCATTTAAGAAAAGGCACGGAAAACAACAGATAGGGAATCTGCCACCTGGTCGACTGCCCTAAATGCAGATCAGTGGCGATTGATTGATTCATAAAGAATTGTACCCAGGATGAAGTGCTGTAAGAAAACTTCAGCGTCTTGAGTTTAGCGAGTAATATATCTCTGTCTACACAGTCGTCCTCGTTTCGTATTTTCTCTCACCTTCTTCGTTTTCTTGTAGACCGTATTCTGCTTCTCAAGAATCTCACTTCACTCACCTGCACTCTATTAATACCTCTCCTTTCATTTCATTTTCTGTAGGTTAATTCTGTTCTGCTTTATCCGTGTATTATCCCGTGTCTTATAGAGTTGGTGGTGGTGGCAGCAACAGCTTTTGTTTTAAGATGAAACACAATTTGGTAATCATCCTCTCTGAACAAATTACATGGAAACAGAAATAAAATAAAATCTTTTATTCAATAGGGAGTTTGAAAATGAATTAAAATGTATTCTTATTGAGCTGAAACGGTCACTAAAGCATCAAAAGGGAGCGTAAATTCTTTGAGTAACAGAACGCTTGAAATGTATATACTCATGATTATTTGACTCGCATGCATAAAGGGAATGAAGAGATCAGCAATATTCTTCTCATGGGCTAGTGAGAGTTCGAGTGACTTCTGCAGATTGAAAGAAATCGGCTTCATTTCCGGTACCAAATCTTAATTTTACATTAAATCCACCTGTTTGTTACTATATACTTGCTTTAAGCAAATTAATTATTTGTAACAGGTTTCATTCCTAGATCGTCTTCAGCTACATAACGTTGCTTTTGCATGTTATAAATCTCATTCCATATTAATGGTTATCATTTTACAAATAAAAAGAATTTATAAGATTCTCCTTTTCAATAGAAAAAAAAAACATCTGTTAGATGGGACAATGTCTATACATGTTTCAGCCTAATCTCAAGGCCATCTTCATCAAGGCCATTACATTACATAAACAAATCAAAAATATTGATAAAGTAAAATACAATGATCATGATTGTTAAAATAAAAGACATATTGATGTAAAAAATCTCTTTTTCTGAAAGGCCGTTTTGATTGACAGTAAAACTTGCTGATTCTTTAAAATGAAACACTGTGTTGTACAACGTAGTGATACCGTCAATATTGTGGTTAATAAGTATGCAACATCTGTAATGGAAACAAAGAGAGTATGAGTGGATGAAAACAAATCAAAATATTCTGTGAAAATAAGGCTCAGTCGGCTTACTTATTAAAAAGCTGTCATCTCAATTGGTACGACCTTTTCAGTCGCAAATCACATTGACACTAAGCTTGTGTTTAGCTTTCAGTGTGTCTGTGCTGGTATGGTTGGGGGGGGGAAGAAGAGGAGGGGCGACAAACGAGGAGGGGTAAGGTATGGTACGGGAGGGGGATATTGAGGGAAGGGCGGGTCTTGTTCTGGAATGTCAGAAGTGAAACTCGTTTTTATTCATAATTTGCTGACTGATGAGAGGGACAAAGGTTTCCAATAATATATTTCTCTTCTCGTTAATTTCATTTTGGTTTTGTGAGGAATTGTTATATTGGTCAATATCGATATAAATATTCTCCAATATATTGAGTAATGGGACCTTTCTGTTTATAATGTAAGATCTTTCAATCCTGGTCAATTGTTGTGTATTTATGATTTTACTCCCTACCATGTTCCCTCATGGCTGCGTAGCGGTTATACTTCAAGGCATTACGATGTTCAGTGTATCTTATATTGAAACTACAGCCTGTTTGTCCTACACATGTTGAAAACCAAGACTGGCACTTTAATTTGTATATCCCCAAGTTTGTGAATTTGTTGTTGCAATTGACGGTATGAGAATTAAAATATATTTTGGCATTGGTGTGAATGGTCTTGAAAGCTATTCTTAAATATCGAGGAAACGAAACCGAAGGTGAACGATCGCATTCGTATAATCGCTCGTGACAACGGATGCGTCAGTGGTAGGGCTCTCACTGAAGCTGACTGCTGTCTTATTGATGTTATGAAAAATAATATAGCCACACAGATGCACACGAGATGCTGTCAGTTGGTACAGTTCATTTTATTCACATGAAAATGAAAACCTACAACCTGTTTTTCAGTCATTGACCGTGTCAGGGATGTAATGAATGACCAGATATAGGCTATTAGTACGATGGGGTCGCCACTCCCAAAGTGACTTTCATTAATGAATGATAGATGCTATGAAGTGAGAATGGAGAGTGTTGCCTGAATGAAAGATGACAGGGAAAACCGGAGTACCTGGAGAAAAACCTTTCCCGCCTCCGCTTAGTCCAGCACAAGTCTCACATGCAGTGACCGGGATTTGAACCACGGTATCCAGCGGTGAGAGGCCGACACATTGCCATCTAAGTCACGGAGGCTTTTATTCACATATATACAAAATAATACACACATAACCTTAATCACAGTATCACAACAAACACTTCACTTCAAGAATATAATCAATCAATCAATCAATCAATCAATCAATCAATAAATCAATCAATCATTCACTACTGATCTGCATTTAGGGCAGTCGCCCAGGTGGCAGATTCCCTATCTGAACACAAATTCCATCTGTTGCACATCGTTGGAATCTCAAAGATATTCTCTTTTCAATAGCGCTGCTCTAAATATTTGTCCTCCTTGCTTGGCCAAACTACTGGGTAGAAACAAAAGAACGACACTAACCGCTGTTTGTTTTCACTATGGGTTCCTTATTGCACGGTGTTTTGTGTTCTTTGCTAAATGATTACAATGAAAGGGGAAAGTATTCTGATCATGATTTATTCAGTGAAAGTCAGAGTTCAAGTGAACCTAGTGATGTTGAAAATATTAATTGTGGTGAAGACAACAATGGTATTCTCGATATCGTTTTACCGACAATAGCTGGTGCTGACAGACTTCACACTCGGATACTGTAAATAACCCCAAATCTGCAAATTCTGTTCCTATCCCCGATAAACTGCTATTTACTGGGCAAGCAGGTTTGATAATATACAAGGTTTTCTGAAAATGAACGTTGGAGATTTAAGGCTCTATAGTGCTTATTACATTGAACTTACATTTGCAAATAATACGTCAAGTGAAAGAGAAACTCAAACAGTTTGTCCTACAAGTGTTCAATGTGAACACCATTCGTCACACAGACATATAGAGTTGATAGCAGAGTTCACCCCACATCTCGTTCAGTGTGTCTGGAGTAATTGTTGCAACAGCTGTTTCAATCCTGTTTCCTTAAAAATCTCCACACTGACGTCAATGGAACTGCTAATTCACGACAAGCCCTCCAAACTGATTTCTTGGAGCTATGCATGAAAGACACTTTCACTTGTTCAAGACGTGCTTTCTTTGTTGCTCGTCTGGTACTCTTGCCTTTGCAAAGACAGCTGGTGTCTTCAAACTTATAACATCTATGGATGTTATTATCACTTGGTGGATTACAATGGAACTTAATATGGATCACACATTGCACTGAGACTACAGATTCACCGTCAACAGCGTCACATGCCCTCACTCCATTATGAGCACTGCGCGGAGGTTTGGAATTGAATCCAGGCTTTTGGCACGCAATCTAGTATACCACCACCTCCACTACGCTGATGGCCATCATTCTGATGGTGAAAAGGTTTTTGACCAATGGGACTCGAACCGGCTAACCACGGTGTCAGACCATTTATGCTTCAAAGCCTAAACGATCACGGCCACCAGGCGGGCTAGTTCAAATTATCCTAATTGAACACTGCATTTGCGAAGTTGCACTTAAGTAGGTTCCTATTCAACCATGGTGTACATGATGTGTAGATCTATTCTGCCTTTCTCCTTGTTGTTCCCTTCCCACAACAAAACTGGAAGTGGCTGAATGAAGTGGAGGAAGGTCTTGCATTAGGCCCACTTTAGACTAGGGTACCGAAACACGACTACTTATCATTACCGCAAAAAGTGCTTGCAATTTTTATTCGAGTCACATGCCAGAAGACAGGGCTGGACAAGTCAGAACCAAATGTAGGAGCCAGTAAAATTTCTTGCGTGCCAACCATAAAAAAATAATTTGCTTACCCCTGTAATATTAACCAGTTCAATCTCTCAATTCGTGTTAATCACTATCAAATCACATTCACTACTCTAGATACTTCATTTAACCTTTCCACTGCCGAGTTTTAATGACCAGGCGAACCCTTCTGGGCCGAGTTCTTTTTAAGGAAGAAGCACTTTTACAGATACATTTTTACTGATACTATTAACTGAATGCATATCGTCCCCTTAGCCCAATACGGGGTCGGGGATGAAGTGACATTATTTTTTAAAACATACTTTTATGGCCAGATGCCCTTCCTGATGTCGAGAAGAAGATGAATATGAAATGAAGTATGGTGAATGAAACTGGGTGTGGCTTATGAATAGGAACTGTCCCGGTATTTGCTTGGGAGTGCAAAAGGGAAACTATAAAAAAAATTCTCAGGACATCTGAAGGAGGGGTTCGAACGCACTCGCCTGTCAAATGCAGAGCTTGGCTACAATGCTGTAGCATGTTAACACGCAAGGCTACTCTGCTCGGTGATATTATTACAGAAATCTAATATAAAATTTTTGATCCGAGAACTGGTATTATCAAAATCATTAACATTTAGGCAAAAAAGAATTTTTCTGATGAGGGGGTGACAATTTCGCAACAGATTCATCATTACTACTTCATCTCACACATTGTTGTAGTTCTGTATCACCCCCTATATATTATCCATCTTCATCATCACTGTTTACGAATCACTGTTTACGAGGAAACATTCACTTTCTTCATCAACAAGAGTTGAATATATACTTGAAGTCTCCATGATGGCTACACATTAGTGGGAAAGATTTTCCACTCCAACAAAGCTGAATTAACACCAGATCGCTTTCAAAACATGTGAAATGGAGTGGTATATCTGCCATACAGAACTTCATTGAGCATTTCCATGGAATTTCAAAGCATGACACTATATCCCGTTCATGTATGTCATCGGTGGAGTACACAATGCACCAAAACGTATATATACAGGTTTGGTGGGAGAGGCACGGCGTTCATTAACATATATATATTGTACCAGTAAAATAGTTTGACTTAATGAATTAATATTAAAGTTAGCATGAAGTAGGTCTCAGGGCAATTCTGGGTGGTTTCTAGCTAGGGCTTGGTACAGGAGGCAGGGTCCTTTCTACAAGAAATTAACTTTAAATTTAAAACTTTAACAAAGGTTATATTTTCTTTTCAAAATCAACAAATAACAGAGTATAACAGGTACCAAGTAGCAGATCAACAAATTAACAAATTACAGTTCGTTACAAGATTTGGGCTTCGAGCCCCAAGTTTAATTTCTGAGCTCTCAGCTCACAACTACAATTGCTAAAGGGCAGAAAACCCCTAAGTACAAGGAGCACTTGCTCCTAATTACAATGTTAAGGAAAAGAGCAGACCCCCTCTCAATTTTACAAGCCTATCGAAGGCTACAACAAATTTCACTTCTATCTGCCCTTGAGGCACACAAGGAAACAGGGGTAATTAATATCCAACCTACGGGGCCTTCGCATGAAGAAAACAAAACATCAGGTTAAGTTACTGGCCCAAAGTACAGAAGGGATTGGAGGTGTGAACTTGCACTCCTAAATACACTTTTAAAACCTAAGTGGCTCTAGGCCGAAACACAGGGGCTAATCCCAAGCTAAGGAGGTGACCCGTATGAGAAAATTTAATATTTTAAGGAAGAGAAGAAACGGTTATGAAAACGTAGTCACCTCAATTTCCAAATGAAGGTGAGTTCGGGAGGGTAAAGCACTCTCTATCTCCGCTTTACAGTAAAAGAAATTTATAGATTTTACATAGACAGAAAAGAAATTACATTTTAAAAGGGTAGGTTACCTACTAAAGGTTTCGAACCCTCCCCGAGAGTTAAACTGCTGAGCTAGCAAGAAATGAAGATGTTAACAGGCCATTACCTTGTAGAAGAACTGCTGCTTGAAGAAAGAGGCGCTAACCACCCCCTGCTACATTTCCATCCGCACACTAAGTTAGATGTTACTGAAGTGGCCTCGACACAAGAAAATCAGCAGTTTTTATACTCTCGTGGAACATTCGAGACCTTTCAGGAATGAGTAGACACACCCTTTCGCTTTTATTGGATAGCTTAGTGCAACATATCTATGTCGAAGAAGACGTACATGATTGGCTGGAAATAAATTAAAGAAATTTGGGTTTGGTTAAATTCAAAACAAGTGGAAAGAAAGGATAGCTGTTGCCAAACCACAAACCACAGAACAAAATTTCGTAAAAACAAAACTTAGGAATACAATATTTCTTCAGGAGAGTACATTCCTTTACACCAGAGTGCGTTATCATAGTTTTTGGTAGAGACATCTGTTAGAGAATGTCCCAACTTCTTGATACCGGGCAAACAAACACAAATCGAAATAGACACAGTTCAGAACACTTCAAAATTGCCAAATTTACAGTAGTGACATCTTCCGAGAAACCGTTGAGTTAATACCGTTTGTTAAAGTTCAGGCTTTCTCCTGTAGAGGAGTTTCAACTGGCGCAATATTTGAACAAGCGGCGTGGAGGTTACCGCCCGGTACAGACCTCCCCCCCCAAAAGTCCTTCCAAGGGGTGACACCGAAGAAAACAAAATTTTTGTTTTAAAACAAAGTCCAAGTTTTTTGCTGATGAGTTGAAGAATTTAGAAGAGAAACATATAACTTTTCAGTAGCTGGAGGTCTCAGAAGTTGTTTGATATAGGTGGGATACGCTTTTTAGAATTTCTTTGTAGTAGCTTTTGATGAAAGGTCTCTATGTTTGTAGTAGTTGAATTCAGAAAACTTTACTTCTTGAAAAAAAATATTTCTAAGTCCACCAAATGTTGATTGGGTGGAGTATTTAATTGCCGAATGGAGAGTCCATGTAGCAGAAGGAGTACATTAGTTGCCGATTACTTTTGACAGCAAGACCTGCCGCCGCTGCCTATGTCCAGAGGAGGCCGCTCGGACCCCTCAAGTACCCTGAGATACCGCTCTCCCGCACTATGAGAGGGGTAGTTGTGCTGCACGCCGCAGATGCGACTTTTGTTTACAGTCCACAAGTAGCTTGCGGGTGGTGCACCGCACATCAGCCTTGGCTGGAAGGAGGACTCCTGCGTGCCGTACACAGGTTGACCTCGCTGGAGTGGAGTGGTCCCGTACCCCACCTCAGTGGCGGTACGGCGCTGCACGGCTGCGGGGGCAGTGAAACAGTAAGATCTCGGCGGCAGAATTGTGTTGGACATTATTGTTTTTAGGGTACAGTCTTTGTGGTGAGGCTGAGGGTCAGTGGCGTGGAAACTTTTATTTCATTACTTTTATTTTAATGCCACTGGTGTGGTTTAGCAGGAGACGGGAGCGTGGTAATGGCCATATGGAGGGGACAGCAGAGTAACTTCAGGGAAGGTTTCACAAAATTTATACAAAGCAGATTCAACCAAATGTAAAACTATAAGAGGCAGAAGGCCTTAAAATGAAACTAAAAATATAACCTTCAGGATTCTTACAAAATTATAAGGACAAAGTTAGCACGGAAATTATACAGGTTTCACCTGTGACAGGTGAACCCTAAATATCCTCTCGGTGGCTGGATTGCTTAGTAACAATGTCACCGGTGTAAGGAAATCTAAAATGATGCACGGCCCAAGAAATCTGGGGGCAAGCTTGCCTGCGGGAACAAAATTCTTTACCATAACCTGGTCTCCTACTTTTAAATTGGTGGGCCTCCGTCCACGATCATATCTTTCCCTAACCTTTTCATGAGAAATTTTAAGATTGGCCTTGGCCTTCTTCCAAAGATCTCTAATATTATCTGGATCTATTGTCTCGGGTAGAATATCACTAAGAGACCAAAGGTTAGAGAGCGGCGTGTTGGGAACAAACTTGAACATCAAAGAAGCTGGAGTAAATTTATGAGATTCATGAACCGCCGAATTCAAAGCAAAAGCTAACTAATGCAGGGATGTATCCCACCTAGAATGATCGTCATGATGGTAGGCAATCAGTGCCGACCTCAGATTATGATTGACCCATTCAGGCAGAGATGGCTGAGGATAGTAAGCAGAAGTTGTTACATGTGAGATAGATAGATCAAAACAGAATTTACGAAAGAGATTAGAGGTAAAGGCTTTAGCATTATCAGACACAATATATTGACACGGACCAAAAGAAGCAAAAATGGAATTTAAACAAGAAATAGTGGACTGAGCGGTAGCCAGCTTAGTCGGAAATAACCAAGAAAATCTTGTGAAACCATCTACACACACAAAAATGAATTTGTTGGCGTTCCCCTTTGACTGGGGGAAGGGTCCTACGTAGTCGATATAAAGACGTTCCATGAGGCGCGACGCCTGATGAGAAGACAAGAGCCCTTGCTTAGTGGACATGGAGGGTTTACTAAGCCAACAAGTTTTACAAACTTTTACTAATTCACAGATTTCTCCGTCCATACCCTTCCAAATGAACATTTCACGGATCTTTTCACGGGTTTTGAAGATGCCTAAATGCCCCCCTAATGGGGTCTCATGATAGTACTTGAAGATCATGGGCACGAGAACAGCTGGAACCACAACTTTCATCATCTTATCATCCTCGACAGGCAACATAAAACACCATTCCTCAGTACATAAGGGACGACAAATTTAGAAAAAAATAAAAAAACCATTGACTGAGAAAATTGTTAGAGTTCAAACAAAAAGCATATTTAGCCGTCAAAAGGGGCTAAATTGAGACCCATTCAACCATGCTCTGCTACCACTTGTTACGGAGATATCCGTGGTAGTTAGAGGTGAAAGAAGGTGCGGGCTGGAATAGGTCTCAACTACAAAATTAAAGTTAATTTAAAACTTTAGCAAAGGTTATATTTTCTTTTCAAAATCAACAAATAACAGAGTATAACAGGTACCAAGTAGCAGATCAACAAATTAACAAATTACAATTCGTTACAAGATTTGGGCTTCGAGCCCCAAGTTTAATTTCTGAACTCTCAGCTCACAACCACAATTGCTAAAGGGCAGTAAACCCCTAAGTACAAGGAGCACTTGCTCCTAATTACAATGTTAAGGAAAAGAGCAGACCCGCTCACAATTTTACAAGCCTATCGAAGGCTACAACAAACTTCACTTCTATCTGCCCTTGAGGCACACAAGGAAACAGGGGTAATTAATACCCAACCTATGGGGCCTTCGCATGAAGAAAACAAAACATCAGGTTAAGTTACTGGCCCAAAGTACAGAAGGGATTGGAGGTGTGAACTTGCACTCCTAAATACACTTTCAAAACCTAAGTGGCTCTAGGCCGAAACACAGGGGCTAATCCCAAGGTAAGGAGGTGACCCGTATGAGAAACTTTAATATTTTAAGGAAGAGAAGAAACGGTTATGAAAACGTAGTCACCTCAATTTCCAAATGAAGGTGAGTTCGGGAGGGTAAAGCACTCTCTATCCCCGCTTTACAGTAAAAGAAATTTATAGATTTTACATAGACAGAAAAGAAATTACATTTTAAAAGGGTAGGTTACCTACTAAAGGTTTCGAACCCTCCCCGAGAGTTAAACTGCTGAGCTAGCAAGAAATGAAGATGTTGTAGAAGAACTGCTGCTTGAAGAAAGAGGCGCTTCCCCCCCCCTGCTACATTTCCATACACACACTAAGTTAGATGTTACTGAAGTGGCCCCGAGACAAGAAAATCAGCAGTTTTTATACTCTCGTGGAACATTCGAGACCTTTCAGGAATGAGTAGACACACCCTTTCGCTTTTATTGGATAGCTTAGTGCAACATATCTATGTCAAAGAAGACGTACATGATTGGCTGGAAATAAATTAAAGAAATTTGGGATTGGCTAAATTCAAAACAAGTGGAAAGGAAGGATAACTGTTGCCAAACCACAAACCACAGAACAAAATTTCGTAAAAACAAAACTTAGGAATACAATATTTCTTCAGGAGAGTACATTCCTTTACACCAGAGTGCGTTATCATAGTTTTTGGTAGAGACATCTGTAAGAGAATGTCCCAACTTCTTGATACCGGGCAAACAAACACAAATCGAAATAGACACAGTTCAGAACACTTCAAAATTGCCAAATTTACAGTAGTGACATCTTCCGAGAAACCGTTGAGTGTAATACCGTTTGTTAAAGTTCAGGCTTTCTCCTGTAGAGGAGTTTCAACTGGCGCAATATTTGAACAAGCGGTGTGGAGGTGTACCGCCTGGTACACTGTTGATGGTCGCTCTCTTCAACATCGCTTTTTGATGACCCGTGATCCCAGTTCACCAGGCTATACGGGGCTGGAACACTTTCTGGAAGTTGTAAATATTATGCTGATATAAGGCCGGAACATACAGGTTAGTTAGATATGGGTTTGAGTCTCGAACTTTTGACGTTCCGGACGATCTCCGACATTCTCCGACGATGGTGCGGGATAATCACTCATCACATAACTTATACGAGTGTCCAGAATTACACAGTCCCCCGACACTTTGGTTTAACAGCATTGTTTCATTTAATATGGTTGGGATATGCAGTCAAATTCACTCTTAATCTTGTAGATAGAATTTATAAGTTCACTAAAGATGAAGATGCGGGTAGTATTGAGATTGGAAGAAAATAAAGCACAGTTCATGAATAGAAATACTGAAACTGAAAATTGTTCACGGACTTGGCACAGTTCGTGGAGATTTTCCACTAAATAAAGTAGCACTTGACATTGAAAGAAATGTATGACTGCTCTAGAGTTTATCAAAGACACTGCTGTCAGTCATCAAACAACACTAAACACTTTGACGAAGAAATAAGGTTGAAATGAAAAGCACAGTTCGCTGTTAGGTGCTCTTAACATTAAATAAAATATATGACTGTTCGAGAGTTTATCAATGACACTGCTGTCAGTCACGGACAAATAATTTACACACTGTTCACAAGACATAATACACAATTTTGAATTGGATAAAGAACACAGTTTGAGTTTGGAGTGAAACCTTGGTGGGTAGCACACGATTATGGTAATCACTTGCATTAACACTCTTGTGAAACTTCGAACACTCTAAATCCCAATAAAATTGTGCTGACTGAGATACTTCAAAATGTCACCGTATATACCAGGCCATGCAGGCTACACGTGGTGTCAGGCGGGTAGTCTCTACTGTCCCTGCAGCTACGTCACGTACACAGCTGTCGGCGGCTCGCCTATTCGCTCCTCCGAACGTAAACAAACCACGTTCACTCTGAATGTACTGCGTGATGATGAAGTATACTTAATAGGCAAAAAATACGGCATATACAGGTCATAACCGGTACAATACATATATGGGTTTGGCATTGAATGGTTTAATTGGCCCAAATGTACTAAGACCAGACCAGTTGTTATTACATAGTAGTCCAGCACCCGAGGAAACTAGTGAATAAAATCTGGTACTAAGACCGGCAAAAAGTAGAGGTTTCAGTTGTCGATGTAATGGTTAAGAGCGATTAAGAGATATAGGCCTATCGGATGCTCATATTGATTCAAGTCAATGTTCAGGTGTTACCATCGCTTATAACCGTTTCTAAACATAATGATCTCTGTAATTATATACGCTGGAGAGAGGACAACAACAACAACAACAAAAATAAATTACCTTAGGAACAATTTTTATTCTGGAGTTATTTTAAATGCCACCAAATTAATGTTTTATGCGTTGCTATTTTCAGAGTAAAAATACATTCCAAAAATATTGTTTTTCTTCAGACTGGAGTTTAGCAGTTACAATTTGAAAATATTAGGTGCCTATAAATTTCTTTCCGGCACCATGACATCCGAGCACCTGGGATTTCTCCAGCCCTGCCATAAGATATAATGTTTTGGTTATTTTTTAAATGAATTGAAGTTGTTGAACCTTTCAAGTCAGCCTGCTCAATTCTCTTCTGATAAAGTGTCCTTTTTGCTTACAGTTAAAATGAAAGATGACGCAGCAGAGTTATCAGCAACTGCAGAAGCAAGACAAGAGCCTCCAGTACCGGTTGAGCCTCAAGATGTTCCTAAATAGGTCGCAAAGGATCCTGTGGCAAAGGCGGAGTCGAAGGAGCTAGTGGCACCAGCCAAGTCTAAGAGTGCAGCACCGGACCAACAGGTTCCGGATCCAGATAACAAGGAGGAGGTAAAGCTTGTGGACCAAGACGCCATTCGCAAAGAGGATGTGGAGTTGGCCAAAGCAGAGAAGAGGGCAGAGAATGACGCCGAGAAGTAAGACGCTGAAATTCTGTGTAAACTCGAGGAGCACGAAGAGCAACAAATAAAATTGCTTCAAGAGCAGAAACAGATCCTTCAAGCACTGCAAGAGCACAAGAAGGAGATAGATAGGACTAAGAAACTCACAGTAGAACAAGTTAACAAAGTCGGCGGCGGCGATGGTGCAAAGAATGTCGGTGTTCCTGAACAAGTAGTCCTGGCCAAGGATAGTCAGCAGAAAATAGTTGTCCCAGAGAAAGCTAATGTTCCAGCCGTGAACAATACAAATATTGACCAGAAAAAAGTTGTTACCCCAGATAAAATTAAACTTCCTGTACAGAGATTCCCAGTCAAAGACAAACCCAGTATCTTACAAAATGAAGTTACCCCAGGAAAACCTAAAATTCCAGAGCAGAGTTTGCCAGCTGAAAGCAATCCAAATAATTTACAAAGTGATGTTATCCAAAGAAAACCTAAAAATCCAGAACAGAGATTTCCCAGCCAAAGACAATCTAAATATGTCACAAAACAAAGTTGTCCCAGATAAAGTTAAAATACCAGAACAGAGATTCCCAGTCAAGAACATTCCAAGTATCATTCAACAGCAGAAAGCTCATATTGCTGAACAAGATGGCTTTGTCAAAGAAGGTGTGAATATTGCGCGGCAGAAAGTTATCCCGGAGAAAATCCACTTTCCAGTGCAGGAGAGAAAGGTTCAGAAGGACGCTCTTCAGAATGTTGCTGGGAATGCAGTGGGGAACATGGAGGCAAACAGTCTTGAAACAAATCTTGTGGACAGTGAGAGAGCTTATCACAAGCAGGACATGCCTTAACTCGCCAAGGTGAAGGAGGGGAAACCAGGTGAGCAGTCTAATGCGACATTACATTTGTCCCTACAGCTAAGACTAATAATCATATTTCCTTATTCAGTTTGATCTCTGTATTCATGTAACATAAAAACTTTCCACTCTGACTGGCTCCATCAAATCAAAAGACGTGCATCTGGCGAGCCGAACTTGTCCTCGGACACTCCCGGCACTAAAAGCCATACACCATTTCATTTTTTCCTCTCTGCCAAACACACAACAATTTCAATATAAATTATATACTATAAACAAACCTGTAAAAATACGCACTATTATACAAAGAATGATATGTTTCATTCTACAAGAACATACTCAGATTCTATCAAATATATATATGTACAATATTGTTTACGTTGCTTAAACTTGTCAATGATAGAGAGTTAGGTGATAATATGGACAAGTAATAACAGATAATGAATTTACAAGTATTAACACATTTGCTAGACTGCTGATGCAAAGTCCATTGTCACCAAACACTATTTCAGGACTGTGGTCATGGAGAGGCAAATGGAAAGTTTTGGGCGTAGCATACTGTTGGCTGAGAGGGGAGGGGAAGCAGGGGAGTAATGAGTGGAACATTGTGGGTTCTTCCTATTGGATGTTATAATCTAGCATACTGTACTCTGGAGTCAGGAGACGGAAATATGGGTGGAGCAAGTGCAGCATTCTGGAACCTCCCTTCATCACTGGAAGGGAAGAGAAGGTTATTATGTATTTTATGTAATATGGATGAATGGAAGTTAATGATTTTATGTAAATAAAGTATGGAATTGAAATAGAGAGTATCTGTTAGATGTTAATATTATGATAAACCATACTCTAAAGGCTGTTAAGCGCTAATTTCAAGAGTAAGTGTTGTCCAGATATTATGTAGTAGAGTGAAGAGGGGGCAATTTTTAAAGTATGTATGGTCATTTATGTTGGTTTTGTCAGCTTTTTTTGTGATGTAAATTTTGATTGCTTCCTTTATATTCAAAGATTCAAGTATGGCTTCATTATTTACAAACTTTGTATTCTTCATCATTTAGCGTACTTTCGTGCCATTGGGAGGGTGTATATTGCCGCCTATTTCCGGGGTAGTCTCAGCTGGTGAACTAGAGTCCCAGAGGTGGACCGTTCGTATACTGGCGTCACTAATTTTTAAGGGCAGTTAATTGGACAAGGACTGACGACAATGGAAAAACAAACAATTTAAAAAGTAAGGTTTGACATTTATTGCTAATAGCACTCCTTTAAACAAAAATTAAACAAAATTTACAAACAAAATCTTGAGGTCATTATGCATTTTCTTCTCATAAGACAGTTTTATACAGTTCTGACTCCCTGGTCCTTCCACGCTGAAACCCGAATTACACTGAAATGTAAATAAAATTCAAAATTAGCCTCCATCTGGCTTGAGGAAAACAAAATTGTTGAGGGCAAACCTCATCTTAACTTCTTTGAACCGTTAACTTAATAGAAACTGGCTGTTGCGATAGCATATTTTCAACTCAGGAAAATAAAACATTTTTCTCAGTGTAAAAATCTTTGAATGATAATAGCGTTGTTAAAATCTCACAAAATAATGCTGAAATATTTTCATCATAGTTTCATTTTAATTATGGATAGATTCCACTGATATTGAAAAAGTTCCTAACAAAAAATTCTAATGTAATTTCAGACAATTATGTTGATTTAAAACTTCACAAGCGTAATTATGACCTAAAAAAAGCATTCTTTCCATGAAAATCCTGCAAAATGTGATTGAAATTAATTTGTGACATTTATAAATTAAAGTTACACAACACTATGGAAAATTTTACAATGTTTAAAAAAGAATTATAAACTTTGTTTATGCGAGGTTGAAATAGATCGGGCCTATTCTTTTTTAAATAGCACATCAATGTAGAACTTTACTTAAATCTATACTAATATTATAAAGAAGAAAAATTTGTTTGTTTGTAACGAATAGACTCAAATACTTCTGAACTGATTTTAAAAATTACTTCACCTATAGAAAGCTACATTGTGAGTGAGTAACATGGGCTGTATTTTATTTTCAAAACAATTCGCGGTGGGCCATGGGGGGGGGGGGGGGAGATATACAAATAATAGGCTAATTTAGGCAAAATATCAAATTTTTCGTATAAGGACGAAACAAAACTCAATTTAATCCTCTTGGCGCAAAGAACAAAACTTGGTAAGCCCTATGGGCCTGAAAACCATGTTTTAAGGCCCTAAAACCAACCGTTCTGGAAATATTGGCACCACTCTACCCCTGCTCTAGAAATCGGATAAAGTAATGAACTGGCATAACCATGGCAACAACAGCTCCAGGATTCTACAGCAGCGAAATTATCTACAACTAGCAAATGTAACCGTGCTTCACTACGGTACTCTACATTGTATACGGATATCGAAGTAAATTACTGCACATGAAGTGAATAAGATTTTTAAATTGGGTGTGTCTTGGCTTTATCTGAGAAACAACATTGTGAAATCCACAGACGTTGTTTCCAATGAAAGTGTGATTTGCGGGATTGTGATGATAATGGCAAGTCCACTTGTCTACTGCAATTCACAAAGAAGTTGGTAATATTCATTTAACGCCAGGCCCCACTGCCTAGTGCAAGGCCAAAATCGATTTGGAGAGGTTTCATTACAATGGCAGATCCCATTTCCTACTTTCAGATAGATTACAGTTGAGGAACTTTTAATATATTTGCAAGGACCTTCCTTACTGCCAGTCAAAAGTGAGTTGTGTTCTTATGATTATAATGGCAGACGCATTTCTCTAATTCCAGTCAGCTTACTGCCAGTCACACCGATTTGGTGAGTTTCCATTATAATAGCAGGTCACTATGCCTAACGTCAGTCACATTTTACATGGGTAAATTTGCTTATAATGGAAGACAATCTTGCCTACTGATAAAAAGGATTGGGTAAAAGAGTTTTGAAAAAAATTCACGCTCCCTTGTCTTCTGCTAGTCGAACTGAGAAGCGATTTATGCATTAAAATAGTGCACAGGACATGGAGGATGACCCCATTCTTACTGCCTGTCAAAGTCGATGTGGGGAGGAGTGAATACAATAGCAGACGCCCTCGTTCTGACAGTCACTAATGATTTGCAAAGTATTTAATAATGGCAGACAAACCCTTTCTAGATCGCTACAAATCGACGTCAATGAAAGAATATAGTCGTCATACGGAAGTATATGGATGTTTACCTTCATTTACAGAATAACTGCTGCTAAACCGTACACCAAATCGAAAAGGGGATTGTATGATAAGACGCACTTTCTGGCCACATTTAGCGATATAAATAGGTGGTCCTATGATATGCTATAATTTCACCAAATTTCAATTTTCTACCTCATCTGGCAGGTGTCATTTTGGATAAATTATACGGCTGCGTTCTTATGCTGAGCCCAAAATTCGAGGCCCCCAGCGTGCCCCCTTGAAGGAATCAGCTTCTCCCGTACCAAGTTTTAAATTTCTGAGATTTCTGGAAGTGCCTCATTAATTCACGTCTTTTTTCATTTTTGAATATTTATATATACATCGCTCCAGACCGACTTGCTTTTATATATATATAGATAAATCACAAAAACTTAACATGTTACAGGCATGAAAATTGATAATTGGAATCCCCTTTAAAAATAAAAGAACACAAATATTCGTTTTCAGAAAATCCACTTAAGGGGGGGAGGGGGTGAGAGAAAGTGAGGAAGGAATTGAATTATTTATATGAGGATACATATATCTCAAGAAATGAAGATTGGTACTTGGAATCTCCTTTAAAAATGAACACACTCTTTTTGGAAAATCCACTTAAGGGGGTGAAAAGAATAAAAAAGCGGGTGAATTTTTAAAAATGAGTATCTTCTTCTTCTATTGCTTTACCCACACCTGTGAGGTTGCGGGTGCGAACTCTGTCGCACATGTGGATTAAACCCAGTTTTACGGCTGGATGCCTTTCCTGATGGCAACCGTATGTGTAGTGATGTAATCTATACTTCTATACTAATATTATAAAGAGGAAAAATTTGTATATTTGTTTGTAACGGATAGACTCAAGCACTGCTGAACCGATTTTAATAATTACTTCACCTATAGAAAGCTACATTGTCAGTGAGTAACATGGGCTGTATTTTATTTTCAAAACAATTCGAGGGGGGCAACGGGGGGAGATATAAAAATATTAAAATAATAGGCTAATACAGACAAAATCGAATTTGTTATACAAGGACGAGACAAAGCTCATTTTAAGCCCCTTGACGCAAAGAACAAAACTTGGAAAACCATGTTTTAAGGCCCTAAAACCAAATGTTATGGAGATATTGGAACCACACTACCCCTGCTCTAGGAATCAGATAAAGAAACGAACGGCCGTTTGCAATGTCAGCTCCAAGATTCAACAGCAGCGAGATTATCCATGTACGTTTGGGCATAGCTGCCAACCAAAATTGATACACATATGACTTACTATCTGGAAAAAATAAACTGTTGTGTAAAATGCTCATAACAATCCTTTGGGCGGGGATGGAAAGGGAGTGAAGTATAAAAGCAATAGCCCCGGAGATCTCCGTAGTACAGTGACCAGCGGTTGGCGACCAGCCTCCATTTTTACGTACTGGCTTAGGTTTCAGAATTTTGCGGAGTCGGTTACCTATAATCTAAACTATTTTCTATCAAATAATGGAGTAGTAGAATCACTGATGTTATTAGTGCCGATATTTTGGTCCACTTTTACAATCATTATAACCATGAAAACAACCTATATACTGTACACAGTTGTCAAGATGGTGCGCACATGACTTGAAAACATTTCTCAACATTTATACTCAAATTCATTATATGGTGTGCGACATGAGTGACAAGCCCTGAGAATTATAATTCTCGATAATTATAGTAGTTTCTTTTATGCATCGCGTATTTCCTTGATCATTTGTAATAGTTACAAAATGTTGGATCAACCAAATACATTCAAAAATATTTATATTTGTGGTACTATCTGGCAAAAGTATACTTACACTAAACCGGCAGCTTTGTGAAGGGAGCAGGTATATCTGGGTAGGAATGAAGGAAAAACATGGTAGCAAAATATCTTAGAGGTCGACGCTAATTAGGAACTAATATTTAGAGGCCCCCATGAAGAAAAGATGAAGAAGATACACTTTAATTCCAAACATGACAAATATTTTCTACGTACTTAAGTAAATACACCAGTGATATAAATATCTAATGAAGTCAGTCACACCGATAGCATGAGTAACTAAAGCCAGTTTCTGTTAACCCATGCGAAGAACGGGTACTTCTGCTAGTACACTATAAAATTCACTAAATATAATTAATTTCCACAAAATAAACTAGCACAAACAATGCCAGAATAACCTGAGCCCACCATGGTGAACACGTCGTTAGGTTAAAACCACATTTGAATAAATCACAAGAAAAAAATTATTCATAACTACTGCATTCACTCCACATTCACACATATGATACAAGAATTTTACTTATATTATTTAAAAATGAATTCTAGAATTTAATTTTAGGTTCTGATTTTTATCATAATCCTATCAAAGGAACAGTCAGATGACAGAATTTGGTAAATCGTTACGTCCGACAATCAGTAACACATGATTGAATATTGGCAATCACTTTTAAAAGAAAACAGCAGGATTAATACAATGTCGATCACATACAAAATCAGCAATTTAATACTCAGAAGAACTTCCTCTTCTTCTTAAGACGCTGTCCCCAAGCAGAGGTTGGCGATCCATGTAACTAGCTCTGATCTTGACAGCGCAGAATGGAATGCCACTTCTGAAGTTCAGCAGTGCCATGTTTGAAAGTCTTTCAGCCATGAAATTCATCTTTTCCCAGGAGATCTCTTCCCCTGTATCTTTCCTTCGATAATAAGCTGTAATAACTGATACCTCCCACCTCTCATGATATGTCCTAGGTATTGTGTTTTCCTCTGTTTTATGGTGAGCAGTAGTTCTTTTTGCTTTTTCATCTAAGGTCCTCAACATTTGAGATTTTCATTACCCAAGATATCCACAACAGACTGCGATACAGGTACATTCCGAAGGCATCAATATGTTTTTCGATGACTGGATTCAGAGTCCAGCTATCACATCCATATAGGAGAACTGGTCAACAATTATCATGCACATCATTAAGGTTAAACGTCAATGTCACCATACACGTGGTCAATGAGTCACGTTAAATTGTTATTATCGCTAAATCTCATAAATATTCATTAACACATGCTCAAAATTTACAGAATGCATGGTAACCCAATACACATGCTTCTCCAAATAATCCACAAATTAATCCCACAGGATCGCCGTATTCCAGGCTCATACTGCAATTCCTCAACAGAGCACACATTAAATATCTCGCAAGAACAGCAAATATTATTTATCACTTTATTTTAACCCAGCTTTAAAATTTATCATTATTATTATTATTATTAGTGGTGATTTTTAGTCCTACCACAAATCTGAATTTAAAACTGAATTTGATGACACTATCCTGCATAAATCCACAGTAATGCATAAGATGAAATGCACAGTGAAATACGTCATATAAGACACAAAGTAATTTTGTCGCACATGAGTTCATAAATCTAGAATTGTTTAATTAAATTATATTTTATCCGAGAGGTCAATTACTTGTAAACATTATGTTTGAACATTTGCATGGGAATTAGAAATAATCTCGGAAGACATTCAACAGCAAACTACACTGATAGAATCCAAATAACATTCACACTCAATGTAACAACACTACCATGACACCAGAAGAACTCCCACTCCTGGTACATCCTCAGACCACAAAATACTTATTATGGAACACTGTTCTTTCTTGATGCAAACAGAGTGTGCTGCGGCCATCTTTACGTCGCAACAGAACAAGCTGTACTGATCTGACAACGCAGGAACACATATAGCCATATAGCCAACCTACAGACAATTAGAGCAGAATTGCAGATACTTATTGACTTGTCTTCGTAGTATACATATTGTGGTTGTCGTTGGCCGATACTCATGACCGAGTTCTTGTTTCTCGCCTGCAGTTCTGTAATCCTTAGTCTACACATTGAAGGTGGTGCTGATGGCTTATCAGAACAATTCTTGCATAAAACATGCAGCCAAACATATTGTATCCAATGGAAGGTGGGGAACGTGGCAGTGTTTGATGTAACTTCTTTCTCCGGCGAGTTTCCTCTTCCTCAATCAATCAATCAATCAATACTGATCTGCATTTAGGGCAGTCGCCCAGGTGGCAGATTCCCTATCTGTTGCTTTCCTAGCCTTTTCCGAAATGATTTCAAAGAAATTGGAAATTTATTGAACATCTCCCTTGGTAAGTTATTCCAATCCCTAACTCCCCTTCCTATAAATGAATATTTGCCCCAGTTTGTCCTCTTGAATTCCAACTTTATCTTCATATTGTGATCTTTCCTACTTTTATAGACGCCGTTCAAACCTATTCGTCTACTAATGTCATTCCACGCCATCTCTCCGCTGACAGCTCGGAACATACCACTTAGTCGAGCAGCTCTTCTTCTTTCTCTCAATTCTTCCCAACCCAAACATTGCAACATTTTTGTAACGCTACTCTTTTGTCGGAAATCACCCAGAACAAATCGAGCTGCTTTTCTTTGGATTTTTTCCAGTTCTTGAATCAGGTAATCCTGGTGAGGGTCCCATACACTGGAACCATACTCTAGTTGGGGTCTTACCAGAGACTTATATGCACTCTCCTTTACATCCTTACTACAACCCCTAAACACCCTCATAACCATGTGCAGAGATCGGTACCCTTTATTTACAATCCCATTTATGTGATTACCCCAGTGAAGATCTTTCCTTATATTAACACCTAGATACTTACAATGATCCCCAAAAGGAACTTTCACCCCATCAACGCAGTAATTAAAACTGAGAGGACTTTTCCTATTTGTAAAACTCACAACCTGACTTTTAGCCCCATTTATCAACATACCATTGCCTGCTGTCCATCTCACAATATTTTCGAGGTCACGTTGCAGTTGCTCACAATCTTGTAACTTATTTATCACTCTATAGAGAATAACATCATCCGCAAAAAGCCTTAGCTCCGATTCCACTCCTTTACTCATATCATTTATATATATAAGAAAACATAAAGGTCCGATAACACTGCCCTGAGGAACTCCCCTCTCAACTATTACAGGGTCAGACAAAGCTTCACCTACTCTAACTCTCTGAGATCTATTTTCTAGAAATATAACAACCCATTCAGTCACTCTTTTGTCTAGTCCAATTGCACTCATTTTTGCCAGTAGTCTCCCATGATCCACCCTATCAAATGCTTTAGACATGTCAATCGCGATACAGTCCATTTGACCTCCAGAATCCAAGATATCTGCTATATCTTGCTGGAATCCTACTAGTTGAGCTTCAGTGGAATAACCTTTCCTAAAACCGAATTGCCTTCTGTCGAACCAGTTATTAATTTCACAAACATGTCTAATATAATCAGAAAGAATGCCTTCCCAAAGCTTACATACAATGCATGTCAAACTTACTGGCCTGTAATTTTCAGCTTTATGTCTATCACCCTTTCCTTTATACACAGGGGCTACTATAGCAACTCTCCGTTCATCTGGTATAGCTCCTTCGGCCAAACAATAATCAAATAAGTACTTCAGATATGGTATTATATCCCAACCCATTGTCTTTAGTATATCCCCAGAAATCTGATCAATTCCAGCCGCTTTTTTAGTTTTCAACTTTTGTATCTTATTGTAAATGACATTGTTATCATACGTAAATTTTATTACTTCTTTGGCCTTAGTCTCTTCCTCTATCTCGACATTATCCTTGTAACCAACAATCTTTACATACTGCTGACTGAATACTTCTGCCTTTTGAAGATCATCACATACACACTCCCCTTGTTCATTAATTATTCCTGGAATGTCCTTCTTGGAACCTGTTTCTGCCTTAAAATACCTATACATACCCTTCCATTTTTCACTATAATTTGTATGACTGAAACTGTGCAACTGCAGCTGAGATGGTAGCACACCAGCGAGGGCGATCCAATGTGAGAGTATACCAAGTATTTGGGTTTATATCTACACTTCTCATGGTCTGCTTAAGTTGGTATTCATACCGCTTCAGATAACACCACGAGACCTTTTGCCAGTGCTGAGTTCACCATACAGGATTTGCTGAGGGAGTTTGTTGTCACTCCTACGATGGATATGGCCTGCCCATCTAAGCTGATGACGAACGATGGTGGCTTTGATACTATTTAGCTTTGTTTCTTGAGAACACATAATCATTAGTTAAACATCATATTTCTAAATATCACTAAAATGAATTTACTTAACCTCTGTAATTTTGTATCCTTATTGATAATTAATAACTAAATATAAGGTTTTTAATATGTTAGTGAGCTCTACTTTCCATAGATTTGAGTTCCACATTAAGCACTTCCTTTTAAATAGCCTTGGATTGCCTATGCCACTAATTTCGGCTGGGACTGATTTCCAGGAACGTATGGTAGAGGTATAAATGAGTTGTTGTACGAGTTACTATGATTAATGGGAATGGACAAGAGGGATCGTGTGGATGACTTTAAGGGAGCTCTATCAGAAGGGGACATGTACCGTATTTAAAGTCCATTTTGCTTGCTTGCAGTACACTGTGGAGAAGGAAAACAGCATGCTATTTACGTTGTTTGGTCAATCTTACCCATGACAGCTGAGAGAGGAAAGTGCTAATATGTGTTTAGACTGGGATATTTAATATGAATTGAGCACAAGCATTGTAAGCTCGCTGTAGTTGATATGAAAGTGTTTTGCTCATACTATCATAAACTACATCTCTGAAGTCAAGACTCTGAACTAATAGTTTTCTTGTGTTTCTTAGAAGGAAGACTCTCATCCTTTTTGCAGAATGTAATGAATAGGTTCCTTTTGGGGATCTTTGATGAATCTTTGTGACATTGTTCCGACAAACTTAAATATTTATTGAACATTACTCCAAGGTTTTTTACATGATCACTATGTTTTTGGGATTTCAGTGGGTACAGATATGTTTTGTATTTTAATTTGTGATTTGTAAGTACCAATTATTATGACCTGTGATTTTGATGGGTTCACTTTAACCATGTCTGCTAGTCCACTCATTAACATTTGCTAGGTCTTTGTTTAACTTAGTGATTGAATTGTTTAAGTCATTAGGCTTTGTGTGAATGTATAATTGGATTTTATCTGCATAGGTAATATTTACAGTTGATCAACATCTCACATAAGTCGTTCATGTACAATGAGAACAGAAGAGGCAACAATACTCCACCCTGTGCCAAGCCCGCCTTAGTGGTTTGCAATGAAGAAGTATCATTTCCCACCGATACACGCTATTGATGACCAGTAAGCTAGACAAAGGAGTGACTGAATGGGTGGCTATATTTCTAGAAAATAGAACTTGCAGAATTAGAGTAGGCAAAGCTTTATCTGACCCAGCAACAATTAACAGGGGAATTTCTCAAGGCAGTATTATTGGACCTTTATGTTTTCTTATATATATATATTAATTATATGAGTAAAAATGTGGAATCAGCAGGCGAGTTGGCTGTGCGAGATAGTGGATTTGAACCCCACTGTCGGCAGCTCTGAAGATGGTTTTTTGTGGTTTCCCATTTTCACACCAGGCAAATACTGGGGCTGTACCTTAAATAAGGCCACAGCTGCTTCCTTCCCACTCCTAGGCCTTTCCAGTCCCATCATCACCATAAGCCTTATCTGTGTCGCTGTGATGTAAAACAAATTGTAATATATATATATATAATCAGAGACAAGGATTTTTGAGGATGCTGTTATTTTGTCTACAGTAATAAATAAGTTACAAGATTATGAGTAACTGCAAAATGACCTTGATAACATTGTGAGATAGACAGTAGGCAATGGTATGATGATAAATGGCTTAAAAGTCAGGTTACGAGTTTCACAAATAGGAAAATTCCTCCCAATTTTAATTACTGCATTGATGGGGTGAAGGTTCCTTCTGGGGATCATTGTAAGTACATACGTTTTACTATAAGGAAAGATCTTCATTGAGGTAATCACATAAATGGGGTTCTAAATAAATGGGTACACATACTTGCATGTGGTTAAAAGGGTAATTAAGAGGTTGTAGTAAGGATGTTGGCGTAGGGATATGGTGACTCCATCGCATAGTGGTTAACCACTGCAATTAGCCTCCCGAGTATTGGTGGGTAAACCATAAACCTTACTGACATGAGGCAATGCATGTCAGGCGCTGACCAGCTAGTCCATAACAAAATCTTAACGCAAAGATCCGTGACAGACCTAGCAAACAAGTGGTAGTGTATTAACATCACTTTCAACAATCAAGCGAGCCTCGGATCAAATGTAAAACCAATACCAAAAGTGACAAGGCCTTTGTGGAGGTATGTCAGGTATGACGGCCAAAATTGCTCTGATGATAGACAAATCAGTTCACAGAAAAATATAGGAATTGGGACTATTAACGTAGCATCCTTAGAAGATGATGCAGGAATTAAAGAAATCACACAAATTATGATGGAAAGAAACATACCGATAACAGGACTAAGTGAAATAAGAAAAAACATTGAGTGGTAATATGGTGCTGGAGAGGGGATATAAAATGTGTTGGTCAGGAAGAGACAAAAGAAAAAATTGGTGTTGCAATAATAGTGGCTAAAGAACTGGCCAACAAAGTACTCAATGTGGGCTATGTTTGTGACAGAATAGTTAAAGTTCAGTTGACGATGGAAGGAAATATCCTTGACAAAATCAAGGTTTATGCTCCTCAAATAGGTTGTGAAATAGATGAAAAGGAAGAGTTCATCACTAAACTGGAGGATCCTGTAACATCGAACAAGACTGTGATTCTAGGAGACTATACGAGACTTCAATGCTAGAGTTGTGAATGAGAGAGGAGGATATGAACCAGTTATAGGAAGCCACAGAGAAGATCACAGAATGATGAAGAGGAGATGTTATTAGACATGTGTGTGAGAAATACTGTATTATCCCGAATACCACCCGCCACCGAATAAGGCCCATACCGTAAATTTGTGATGGCAAAATACAGAAAAAAATAAAAAATCAAATAACTTATATACCTATTTAATTTTCTTTGAATATACCACAAATATAAACTCAGATGGCTTACAATTAATAATATCATTACAAAAAATCTTAAATAGAATCGGCCCAATACTCAGATCATTCACAATTCACGTTCATCATCCGAAGTTTCACCATAGGAAGATAGATTCACAATTAAGAGAACAACAACAAAGATTTAGTTCTGGAAGATCAACTATTGATGCCATATTTACAGCTAGACAAGTGGTAGAAAAGAAATGGGAAATTGGGAAAAACATCGCTCTTGCATTCATTGATATACAAAAGGCTTATAACATGGTTAGAACAGAAGAGGTATGGCAGAATGTTGGACTTGAACAAAAAAGATTGGAGTAAATTACAAGTGACAGAGATGCGCTTTCTGCGAGGGATCTTGGGTAAAACAAGGAGGGACAAGATAAGAAATGAAACCAAAAAAAACCGACGCTACAGGTCACCCTCTAAAAGAAACTATGGAGAGAGAAGTAGGCTGAAATGGTTCGGCAATGTCAAAAGAATGGGACAAGAAAGATTACTAAGAGCTCTGGAATGGACACAATCTGGAAGAAGACCAATTGGAAGAACACAAACAAGATGGAGGTATCAGGTGGAGGATGATGTCAATTGTAGAGGACTACAGTGGCAGACAGTGATGAAAGAAAAAATGTGCGAAAAAAGAAGATTGGAAGAGGCTCTGTGAATGACCTGCATAAGAAGAAACATATGAAGAAGAAGAAGAAGGAGAAGAGTAAGGATGTAAAGCAGTAAAGCACTAAAATTTGGTTCCAGTGTATGGGACTCTCACCAGGATTACTTGATTCAGGAACTGGAAAAAATTCAAAGAAAAGCAGCTCGATTTGTTCTGGGAGATTTCCAACAAAGGAGTAGTGTTACTAAAATGTTGCACTAGGAAGACTTGGGAGAAAGATGATGAGCTGTTTGACTATGTGGTATGTTCCAAGCTGTCAGTGGAATGAAATTAGTAGACAAATAAGTTTGAGTGGTGTCTTTAAAAGTAAGAAAGATCACAATATGAAGATAAAGTTGGAAATCACTGGGTAAGTTGTCCATACGGTTAGGGGCACACGGCTGTGAGCTAGCATCCGGGAGATAGTGGGCTCGAATCCCAGTGTCGCCAGCCCTGAAAATGGTTTTCCGTAGTTTCCCATTTTCACAGTTTCCTTCTAACACCTAAGCTTTTTCTGTCCCATCGCTGCGATAAGACCTATTTGTGTCGGTGTAACGTAAATCCACTAGCAAAAAAAAATGAAAAGAAAAAAACAAAAAAAAAGTATTTGTAATTCAAGAGGACAAATTGAGGCAAATATTCTTTTATAGGAAGAGGGGTAAGGGATTGTATAATGTACGAAGTGTGATGTTCAATAAATTTTCCAATATTTTTGAAATCATTTAAGAAAAGATGAGGTAAAACAACAGATAGGGAATCTGCCACCTGGTCAACTGCCCTAAATGAAGATCAGTGGTGACTGATTTGATTGATAAAGAATTGTACCCAGGATGAAGTGCTGTAAGAAAACTTCAGTGTCTTGAGTTTAGCAATTCATCCTCATTTAGTATTTCCCCTCATCTTTTTCGTTTTCTTGTAGACCGTATTCTGCTTCTCAAGAATCTCATTTCACTCACCTGCACTCTATTAATACCTCTTCTTTCATTTCATTTTCTGTAGGTTAATTCTGTTCTCCTTTATCCGTGTATTATCCCGTGTCATATAGAGGTGGTGGTGGTGGTGGTGGCAGCAACAGCTTTTGTTTTAAGAGAAAACACAATTTGGTAATCATCCTCTCTGAACAAATTACATGGAAACAGAAATAAAATAAAATCTTTTATTCAACAGGGAATTTGAAAATGAATTAAAAGGTTTTCTTATTGAGCTGAAACGGTCACTAAAGCATCAAAAGGGAGCGTAAATTCTTTGAGTAACAGAACGCTTGAAATGTATATACTCGTGATTATTTGACTCACATGCATAAAGGGAATGAAGAGATCAGCAATATTCTTGTCATCGGCTAGTAGCAGTTTGAGTGTCTTCTGCAGATTGAAAGAAATTGGCTTCATTTCCTGTACCAAATCTTAGTTTTACATTAAATCCACCTGTTTGTTACTATATACTTGCTTTAAGCAAATTAATTATTTGTAACAGGTTTCATTCCTAGGAACGTCTTCAGCTACATAACGTTGCTTTTGCATGTTATAAATCTCATTCCATATTGTCGGTTATCATTTTAAAAATAAAAAGAATTTATAAGATTCCCCTTTTCAATACAAAACAAACCATCTGTTAGATGGGACAATGTCTATACATGTTTCAGCCTAATCTCAAGGCCATCTTCATCAAGGCCAGTACATTACATAAACAAATTTAAAATATTGATGAAGTAAAATACAATGATCATGATCGTTAAAGTAAAAAACATATTGATGTGAAAATTCTCTTTTCTGAAAAGCCGTTTTGATTGACAGTAAAACTTGCTGATTCTTTAAAATGAAACATTGTGTTGTACAACGTAATGAGACCATCAATAACGTGGTTAATAAGTATGCAACATCTGTAATGGAAAAAAAGGGAGTATGAGTGGATGAAAACAAATCAAAATATTTTGCAAAAATAAGGCTCAGTCTACTGACTTGTTAAAAAGCTGTCGTCTCAAGTGGTACGACCTTGTCAGTCTCAAGTCACATTGACACTAAGCTTATGTTTAGCTTTCAGTTTGTCCGTGCTGATATGGTTGGGTGGGGAAGATGACAAGGGGGGACGAATGAGGAGCGGTAATGTAAGGTACGGGAGGGGGATATTGAGGGAAGGGCGGGTCTTGTTCTGGAATGTCGGAAGTGAAACTCGTTTTTATTCATAAATTGCTGACTGATGAGAGGGACAAAAGATTCCAATAATATATTTCTCTTCTCGTTAATTTCATTTAGGTTGTGTGAGGAATTGTTATATTGGTCAATATCGATATAAATATTATCCAATATATTGAGTAAGGGAGCTTTCTGTTCATAATGTAAGATCTTTCAATCCTGGTCAATTGTTGTGTATATGATTTTGCTCCCTACAATGTTCCCTCATGGCTGCATAGCAGTTATACTTCAAGGTGTTAAGATGTTCGGCGTATTTTATATTGAAACTACGGCCTGTTTGTCCTACGCGTGCTGAAAACCAAGACTGGCACTTTAATTTGTATATCCCCGAGTTTGTGAATTTGTTGTTGCAATTGACGGTATGAGAATTAAAAAATGTTTAGGCATTGGTGTGAATGGTCTTGAAAGCTATTTTTAAATAGCAAGGAAGCGATACCAAAGGTGAACGATCGCACGCGTATAATCGCTCATGACATCGGATGCGTCAGTGGTTGGGCTGTCACTGTAACCAGAGGATAATACACAGTTTAATATAGGAATTTTGAAGGGACAGCAAAAAACGGCATTATAACAGGGCTCTCGTTAATTCCTTTACTCGCTACAGCGGACTTCTTTACGAAAATAAGTGGGGAGGGTTGAGTGGGCAGTGAAATGGGAAGGGGAGATGGATCTACTTATGTTCTAACCTAATACAAATTTCAATTCACTTAAATGGATGTTAAAAATTCATTAGTATACAGCACTCTTGTTTATATATGATGTGTGTGTTTTTTCTTAGTTGTAAATTTTAAAATGTTTTTGAAAAGAACCTTTTCGTGTTGATGTTGCGTCTTAATTGAAAAACTGTTCTCTTCAGCTGCTCTTATTTTCTGATGTGCGTATTGTCATTCGGTTTAACTTGGTGAAAAAGGGTCTCTTAAATTTTTAAAAATTAAGGGATCCTCTGAAGCTGATTGCTGTCTTATTGATGTCATCAAAAATAATGTAGTCACACAGATGCACACGAGATGCTGTCAGTTGGTACAATTAATTTTATTCACATGACAATGAAAACCTACAACCTGTTTTTCAGTCATTGACCGGGTCAGGGATATTATGAATGAAGCAGATATAGGCTATTAGTACAATGGGGTCGCCACTCCCAAAGTGATTTTAATTAATGAATGATAGATGCTATGAAGTGAGAATGGAGAGTGTTGCCTGAATGAAAGATGACAGGGAAAACCGGAGTACCCGGAGAAAAACCTGTCCCACCTCTGCTTTGTCCAGCACAAATCTCACATGGAGTGACCGGGATTTTCACCATGGTATCCAGCGGTGAGAGGCCGACGTGTTGCCGTCTGAGCCACGGAGGCTTTTATTCACATATATACACAAAATAATACACACATAACTTTAATCACAGTATCACAACAAACACTTCAATCAATCAATCAATCAATCAATCAATCAATCAATCAATCAATCAATCAATCAATCAATCAATCAATCAATCAATCAGTCAATCAATCAATCAATCAATCAATCAATCACTACTGATCTGCATTTAGGTCAGTTGCCCAGGTGGCAGATTCCCTATCTGAACACAAATTCCATCTGTTGCACATCGTTGGAATCTCAAAGATATTCTCTTTGCAATAGCGCTGCTCTAAGTATTTATCCTCCTTGCTTGGCCTAATTACTGGGTAGAAACAAAAGAATGACACTAACCGCTGTTTGTTTTCACTATTGATTCCTCATTGCATGGTGTTTTGTGTTCTTTGCTAAATGATTACAATGAAAGGGAAACCTAGTGATGATGAAAATCTTAATTGTGGTGAAGATGACAGTTGTATTCTCGATATCGTTTTACCGACAACAGGTGGTGCTGACGGGACTTCACAATGGGATACTGTAAATACCATCAAATTTGCAAAGTCTGTTCCTATCCCCGATAAACTACAATTTACTGGGCAAGCAGGTTTAAAAATATACAAGGTTTTCTGAAAATGAATATCGGAGTTTTAAGACACTACAGTGTTTATTACATTGAACTTACATTTGCAAATAATACGTCAAGTGAAAGAGAAACTCAAACAGTTTGTCCTACAAGTGTTCAATATGAACACCATTCGTCACACATCACATATAGAGTTAATCGCAGAGTTCACCCCACATCTCGTTCAGTGTGTCTGGAGTAATCGTTACAACAGGTGTTTCAATCCTGTTTCCTTAAAAGTCTCCACACTGACATCAATGGAACTGCTAATTCACGACAAGCCCTCCGAACTGATTTCTTGGGGCTACGCTTGAAAGACACTTTCACTTGTTCAAGATGTGCTTTTTTCGTTGGTCTTCTGGTACTCTTGCCTTTGCAAAGACAGCTGGTGTCTTCAAACTTATAACATCTGTGGATGTTATTATCACTTGGAGGATTACAATGGAATTTAATATGGAGCGCACATTGCACTGAGACTACAGATTCACCATCAACAGCGTCACATGCCCTCACTCCATTATGAGCACTGCGCAGATGTTTGGAATTGAATCCAGGCTTTTGGCACGCAATCTAGTATACCACCACCTCCACTATGCTGACGGCCATCATCAATGGGACTCGAACCGGCTAAACACAGTGTCAGACCATTGACGCTTCAAAGCCTAAACGATCATGGCCAACAGGCGGGCTAGTTCAAATTATCCTAACTGAACACTGCATTTGTGAAGTTGCACTTAAGTAGGTTCCTATTCAACCATGGTGTACATGATGTGTAGATCTATTGTGCCTTTCTCCTTGTTCTTCCCTTCCCACAACAAAACTGAAAGTGGATGAATGAAGTGGAGGAAGATCTTGCATTAGGCCCACTTTAGACTACCGGAACACGACTGCTTATCATTACCTCAAAAAGTGCTTGCAATTTTTTTTCGAGTCACATGCCAGAAGACAGGGCACGACATGTCAGAAGCGAATGTAGGAGCCAGTAAAATTTCTTGCGTGCCAGACATAAAAAAATAATTTGCTTACCCCTGTAATATTAACCAGTTAAATCTCTCACTTCATCTTAATCACTATCAAATCACATTCACTACTCTAGATACTTCATTTAACCTTTAACCTTTAACCTTTCCACTGCCGAGTTAATGACCAGGCGAACCCTTCTAGGCCGGGTTCTTTTTAAGGAAGAAGCACTTTTACAGATACATTTTTACTGATACTATCAACGGAATGCATATCGTCCCCTTCGCCTAATACGGGGTCAGGGATGAAGTGAGATTATATTTTAAGGCTTATTTTTACGGCCAGATGCCCTTCCTGATGTCACCTCGGTTGAGATGTTGATGAATATGAAATGAATGATGGTGAATGAAACTGGGTATGAAAGTGGAGTGAATCGGCTGTGGCTTATGAATGGGAACAGTCCCGGTATTTGCTTGAGAGTGCCAAAGGGATAAAGGAGAAAAAATTCTCAGTACAGCTGACGGTGGATTTCGAACGCACTCGCCTGTCAAATGCAGAACTTGGCTACAATGCTGAAGCATGTTAACACGCAAGGCTACTCTGCTCGGTGATATTATTACTGAAATATAATATAAAATTGTTGATCCAAGAACTGGTATTATCAAAATCATTAACATTTAGGGGGAAAAAAATTTCTGAGGAGGGGGTGACAATTTCGCATGAGATTCATCATTACTACTTCGTCTCGCACTTTGTTGTAGTTCTGTATCGCCCCCTATATATTATCCATCTTCATCATCAAAATATAGCTCTCCAGAATCACTGTATATGAGGAAACATTCACTTTCTTCATCAACAAGAGTTGAATATATACTTGAAGACTGCATGATGGCTACACGTTAGTGGGAAAGATTTTCCACTCCAACGAATCTGAATTAACACCAGATCGCTTTCAAAACATGCGAAATGGAGTGGTATATCTGCCATACAGAACTTCTTTGAGCATTTCCATGATTTTTCAAAGCATGACACTATATCGCATTCATGTATGAGATTGGTGGAGTACACACTGCACCAAAACATATATATACAGGTATGGCGGGCGAGGCACGGCGTTCATTGACATATATATATTGTACCAGTAAAATAGTCCGACTTTATGATATTAAAGTTAGCACAAAGTAGGTGTCAGGGCAATTCTGGGTGGTTTCTAGCTAGGGCTTGGTACAGGAGGCAGGGTCATATCTACAAGAAAATTTTAAAATAGATTGAATAATAGTAATTTAATCAGAAAATGGATTTCAAAGTGCACATCACCTTACTGTTGATAGTCGCTGTCTTCTACGTCGCATTTTGATGACCCGTGCTCCCAGTTCACCAGGCTGAATGGGGCTGGAACACGTTCTGGAAATTGCCAATATTATGTTGAGATAAGGCCGGAACATCCAGTTTAGTTAGATATGGGTTGAGTCTCAAACGTTCGACGTTCTGGACAATCTCCGACGTTCTCTGACGATGTTGCGGGGTAATCACTCGTCACATAACTTATACGAGTGTCCAGAATTACACAGTCCCACTACACTTTGGTTTAACAGCACTGTTTCATTTAATATGGTTGGGATATGCAGTCAAATTCACTCTTTAATCTTGTAAATAGAATTTATAAGTTCACTAAAGATGAAGATGCGGGTAGCATCGGGATTGGAAGAAAATACAGCACAGTTCATGAATAGAAATAATGAAACTGAAAATTGTTCACACACCTGGCACAGTTCATGGTGATTTTCCAGTAAATAAAGTAGCACTTGACATTGAAAGAAATGTATGACTGCTCTAGAGTTTATCAAAGACACTGCTGTCAGTCATGAAACAACACTAAACATTTGACGAAGAAATAAGGTTGAAATGAAAAGCATAGTTCATTGTTAGGCGCACTTAACATTAAATAAAATATGTAACTGTTCGAGAGTTTATCAAAGACACTGCTGTCAGTCATGGACAAATAATTTACACACTGTTCAGAAGAAATAATACACAATTTTGAATTGTATAAAGAACACAGTTTGAGTTCAGAGTGTAACCTTGGTGGGTAGCATACGATTATGATAATCACTTCCATTAACACTCTTGTCAAAAGTTCGAACACTTTCATAAACACTCTAAATCCCAATGAAATTATGTTGACTGAGATACTTCAAAATGTCACTGTTAGTAGTATAACATAGTAGTGTCACATTGAAGTTAAATATGTTTGTTCTGATGCTAAGTTTCACACAAGCAACATGGTAATAAACTCAGTTCTACGAGAACAAAAGTAAGTTGCATTGAGAAGTTTCTACATGCAATACCCAACTTGTCTAATCAGAGTTCCAATATGCACACAGATTATAAATTCAACTTGATTGATAGACTCAATGTCCATTATAAAGACTTTGCTATACATTAGAGTTTACACACGCACAATTGATAAGTTCAACATGACTGTCAGAGTTTAAGTCCCACATGAAGACTTTGAATATTCAAAGGTGACTCTGTCAGCACTTCGACGAACACTGCAACACTGCAGCGTGGAGAGTCAGGCTGATCACCCAGCTATGACTGTCTGATCTGGGTAAAGTGAGCTCTCCTTATATTCAGTTCGGGGCTCCTACATCATCATATAACGTGATCACTTGAGACTGATTTTCTTGCGAAGCCCTCGACGGATTTCCTTAAGATTCACAGTTTGGGACGTTTATATTACCCTCCTCAGAATGACGTATCGCTCAAGTGACTGCAATTAATATTAGAGAAGTTTTGAATTTTTCCCAATGGAATGTTCGCGAAGGTGTAACATTCATATCCAGAATATACCAGACCATGCAGGCTACATGTGGTGTCAGGCGGCTAGTCTATATTGTCCCTGCAGATACGTCACACACACAGCTGTCGGCGGCTCGCCTGTTCGCTCCTCTGAACGTAAACAAACCAAATTCGCTCTGAACGTCTTGTGTGATGATGGAGTATAATTAATAGCCAAAAAATACGGCATGTACATGACATAACCGGTACAATATATATACGGGTTTGGTGGTGAATGTGTTAATGGGCCCAAATGTACTAGGACCAGAGCAGCTGTTATGACATAGTAGTGCAGCACACAAGAAAAATAGAGAATAAAATCTGGTGCCAAGAGCGGCAAAAGCAAAGGTTTAAGTTATCGATGTAATGGTTAAAGGCGATCACGAGATGTAGGGCTATCGGATGCTCATACTGATTCGAGTCAATGTTCAGGTGTTACCACCGCTTATGACTGTTTCTAAACCTAATAATCTCTGTAATTATATACACTGGAGAGACGACAAGAACAACAAAAATAAATGACCTTAGGAACAAATTTTATCATAGAGTTATTTTAAATGCCACCAAATTAATGTTTTATGCGTTGCTATTTTCAGAGTAGAAATACATTTCAAATATATTGTTTTCCATCAGACTGGAGTTTAGCAGTTTCAATTTGAAAATGTTAGGTGCCTATACAGTTCTTTCCGGCACTATGACGTCCGAGCACCTGGGATTTATCCAGCCCTGCCATAAGATATAATGTTTTGGTTATTTTTAAAATGTATTTGGGTTGTTGAACCTCTCAAGTCAGCCTGCTCAATTCTCTTCTGATAAAGTGTCCTTTTTGCTTACAGTTAAAATGAAAGATGATGCAGCAGAATTACAAGCAACTGCAGAAGCAAGGCAAGAGGATCCAGTACCAATCGAGCCTCAAGATGTTCCTAAAGCGGTCGCGAAGGATCCAGTGGCGCAGACGGTGTCGAAGGAACTAGTGGCGCCAGCCAAGTCTAAGAGCGCAGCACCGGACCAACAGGCAGAGGAGGAGGCAAAGCTCATGGACCAAGACGCCATTCGCAAAGAGGATGAGGAGTTGGCTGAAGCAGAGAAGAGGGCAGAGAATGACGCCGAGAAAAACGACGCTGAACTTCTGCGTAAAATCGAGGAGCACGAAGGGCAACAAATAAAATTGCTTCAAGAGCAGAAACAGATCCTTCAAGCACTGCAAGAGCACAAGAAGGAGATAGAATGGACTAAGAACCTCACAGTAGAACAAGTTAACAAAGTCGTTGGCGGCGATGGTTCAAAGAAAGTCGGTGTTCCTGAACAAGTAGTCCTGGCCAAGGATAGTCAGCAGAAAATTGTTGTCCCAGAGAAAGCTAATGTTCCAGCCATGAACAATACAAATATTGACCAGAAAATTTGTTACCACCGATAAAATTAAACTTCCTGAACAGAGATTACTAGCCAAGAAGAGTCCAAATATCCAAGAAAATGAAGTTATCCCTGAAAAATTTAAAATTCCTGAACAGAGATTCCCAGTCAAAGACAAACCCAGTATCTTACAAAATGAAGTTACACCAGGAAAACCTAAAATTCCAGAGCAGAGTTTGCCAGCTGAAAGCAATCCAAATAATTTACAAAGTGAAGTAATCCCAAGAAAACCTAAAAATCCAGAACAGAGATTCCCAGGCAAAGACAATCCAAATATGTCACAAAGCAAAGTTGTCCCAGATAAAGTTAAAACTCCAGAACAGAGATACCCAGTCAAGAACATTCCAAGTATCATTCAACAGCAGAAAGCTCATATTGCTGAACAAGATGGCTTAGTCAAAGATGGTGTGAATATTGCGCAGCAGAAAGTTATCCCGGAGAAAGTCCACTTCCCAGTGCAAGAGACAAAGGTTCAGAAAGACGCTCTTCAGAATATTGCTGGGAATGCAGTGGGGAACATGGAGGCAAACAGTCTTGAAACAAATCTTGTGGACAGTGAGAGAACTTATCACAAGCAGGACTCGATAATGAAGTCGCCAAGGTGAAGGAGGGGAAACCAGGTGAGCAGTCTAATGCCACATTATATTTGACCCTACAGCTAAGACTCATAATCATATTTCCTTATTCAGTTTGATCTCTGTGTTCATGTAGCATAAAAACTATCCATTCTGTCCGGCTCCATGGCTAAATGGTTAGCTTGATGGCCTTTGGTCACAGGGGTCTTGGGTTCAATTCCCAGCAGCGTTGGGAATTTTAACCTTAATTGGTTAATTTCGCTGTGTATATGTATGTGTCGACTTCATTTCATCCTCATCATGAAACGCAGGTCGCCTCCAGACGTCAATTCAAAAGACCTGCATCTGGCGAGCCGAACCTGTCCTCGGACACTCCCGGCACTAAAAGTCATACACCATTTCATTTTTTTTCCACACTGCCAAACACACAACAATTTCAATATAAATTATACACTATAAACCAGGGCCTCTCAGGGTGCATGCGCTTGGTGCATGCACTGTGCACGGTGCAAAAGACGACTTGGCTTGGTTGACCAGATTGCAGACCCCACACTCCTCAATTTGGAGCAATAGCACTCACTCTCTCTTCCCTCACGCCTGTCTCTCTCTCTCCGCCTGTCTCCATCTGCCCCACTTGCGCAGTAGCGCTCCAAATCCGGGCTGGGCTGAGCCGAGTATAGCCGAGTAGCCCGGAGACGAAGCGTTGATACGAGCCATGCCGAGCGGCACCGATGCACAGTGCACGGAGCTCTGTTGTCACCAAACACTATTTCAGGACTGTGGTCATGGAGAGGCAAATGGAAATTTTCGGGCATAGCATAGTCTTGGCAGAGAGGGGAGGGTTACCAGAGGAGTAACTAGTGGAACATTGTGGGTTCTTCCTATTGGATGTTATAATCTAGCATACTGTACTGTGGAGTCAGGAGGGGGAAATAGGGGTGGAGCAAGTGGAGCATTCTGGAAACTCTCTTCATCACTGGAAGGGAAGAGAAGGTTATTATGTATTTTATGTAATATGGATGAATGGAAGTTAATGATTTTAGGTAAATAAAGTATGGAATTGAAATAGAGAGTATCTGTTAGATGTTAATATTATGATAAGCCATACTCTAAAGGCTGTTAAGCACTAATTTCAAGAGTAAGTGTTGTCCAGATATTATGTAGGTAGACCGAAGAGGGGGCAATTTTTATAGTATGTATGGTCATTTAGGTTGGTTACATCAGCTTTTTTTGTGATGTAAATTTTGATTGCTTCCTTTATATTCAAAGATTCAAGTATGGCTTCATTATTTACAAACTTTGTATTCTTCATCATTTAGCATACTTTCGTGCCATTGGGAGGGTGTATATTGCCGCCTATTTCCGGGGTAGTCTCAGCTGGTGAACGAGAGTCCCAAAGTTGGACCCTTCGTTAACTGGCGTCACTAATTTTTAAGGTCAGTTAATAGGACAAGGACTGACGACAATGGAAAAACAAACAATTTAAAAATAAGGTTTGACATTTATTGCTAATAGCACACCTTTGAACAAAAATTAAGCAAAATTTTACAAACAAAATCTTGAGGTCATTATGCATTTTCTTCTCATAAGACAGTTTTATACAATTCTGACTCTCTGGCCCTTCCACATTGAAGCCTGAATTACACTGAAATGTAAATAAAATTCAAAATTAGCCTCCATCTGGCTTGAGGAAAACAAAATTGTTGAGGGTGAACCTCATCTTAACTTCTTTGAACCGTGAACTTAACAGAAACTGGCTCAGGAAAATAGAACATTTTTCTTAGTGAAAATATCTTTGAATGATAATAACGTTGTGAAACTCTCACAAAATAATACTGAAATATTTACATCATAATTTCATCTTAATTATGGATAGATTCCGCTGATACTGCAAAAATTCCTAACAAAAAATTTGGATAAATTACATTCTCGGGTATATTTTAATTAATGTAATTTCAAACAATTATACTGATTTAAAACTTCACAAGCGTAATTATAACCTTAAAAAAGCATTCTTTCCATAAAAATCCTGCCAAATGTGATTGAAATTAATTTGTGACATTTATAAATTAACGTTACACAACACTATGGAAAATTTTACAATATTTAAAAAATATTATAAACATTGTTTATGCGAGGTTGAAATAGATTGGGCCTATTCATTTTTAAATAGCACATCAATGTAGAACTTTACTTAAATATACTACAAAATTCACTAAACATAATTAATTTCCACAAAATAAATGTGGACAAACAACGTCAGAATAACCTGAACACATGGTTAGGTTAAAACCACATTTGAATAAATCACAAGAAAAAAATATTCCTAACTACTGCATTCACTCCATGTTCACACATATGATACAAGAATTTTACTTATATTATTTAAAAATGAATTCTAGAATTTAATTTTTATTTCTGAGTTTTATCCTAATCCTATCAATAGAATAGTCAGATGACAGTATTTGGTAAATCATTAAGTCTGACAATTAGTAACACATGATTGAATATTGGCAATCAACTTTTAAAAGACAATAGCAGGATTAATACAATGTCGATCACATACAAATTCAGAAATTTAATACTCAGAAGAACTTCCTCTTCTTCTTAAGACATCGTCTCCAAGCGGAGGTCGGCAATCCACGTAACTAGCTCTGATCTTGACAGCGCAGAATGGAATGCCACTTCTGAAGTACGGCAGTGCCATGTTTGAAAGTCTTTCAGCCATGAATTTCATCTTTTCCCAGCAGATCTCTTCCCCTGTATCTTTCCTTCGATAATAAGCTGTAATAACTGATATCTCTCACCTCTCGTGATATGTCCTAGGTATTGTGTTTTCCTCTGTTTCATGGTGAGCAGTAGTTCTTTTTGCTTTCTCATCTGACTAAGGACTTCAACATTTGAGATTTTCATTACTCCAGATATCCGCAAGAGACTGCGATACAGGTACATTTCAAAGGCATCAATACGTTTTTCTATGACTGGATTCAGAGTCCAGCTTTCACATCCATATAGGAGAACTGGTCAACAATTATCATGCACATCATTAAGGTTAAATTCAATGTCACCGGACACGTGGTATGTGAGCCACGTTAAATTGTTATTGTTGCTAAATGTCATAAATATCAATTAACACGTGCTCAAAATTTGCAGAATGCATGGTAACCCAACCCAACACACATGCTTCTCCAAATAATCCACAAATTAATCCCACAGGATTGCCGTTTCCAGGCTCATACTGCAATTCACAACAGAACACACATTAAATATTTTGCAAGAAGAGCAAATATTATTTATCGCTTTATTTTAACCCAGCTTTAAAATTTATTATTATTATTATTATTATTATTATTATTATTATTATTATTATTATTATTATTATTATTATTATTATTAGTGGTGATTTTTAGTCCTACCACAAATCTGAATTTAACACTGAATTAGATGACACTATCCTGCACAAATCCACAGTAATGCATAAGATAAAATGCACACTGAAATACGTCATATAAGACACAACATAAATTTGTCCCACACGAGTTCATAAATTTAGAATTGTTTAATTAAATTATATTTTATCCAAGAGGTCCATTACTTTTAAACATTACATTTGAATATTTGCATGGGAATTAGAAATAATCCCGGAAGACATTCAACAGCAAACTACACTAATAGAATCCAAATAACATTCACACTCAACGTAACAACACTGCCATGACACCAGAAGAATGAAGTATGAAAATATTGCAAAATTGCACTGATCTAATATAAAAACTAATACAAATGAAGAGGCACATACTACTTCTGCATAGATGAACAGTAATAATGTTACAAAAGTTTACTTAAATTTGTGATAAGACTCGATCTCTTCCCAGGTGGCTGAATCTGTTCACATGTCGCAGGTCGTCCTGGTCGCTTTCTCCTTCATGTTAGAATGTGCCTACATTTAGTACACATGCTGACAGCAAAAGTCCATTTTCGTAGGTGAATTATTTGCTCCTCTTAAAGATAGGCGTAGATGGTTATTGTGAATTGTAGAGGTCCTCCTCTTTCTTGAAGTTCTGATGGTGTCTGAAGCTGACACAAACAGTTTTAGAAAATTTATCAAGTATGACTACGTCGAATAAATAGCTTGATGAACACACTTAACTTGAAGCTCACCAAAATCTGCAGCAATACAGAATCACAATTAAAGAGAGATTTTATGCATTTTTCTCGAGCTTATATTCCCTCGGCTGTGGAGGTGTGGCACATTCCTGACAAACATAATTGGTTGTCTTGATGTTCTGTGATAGGCTGCAATTCTTTCCGGAAATTACTGGGCTCCGATTGAGTTTTGACACGCGCAAGTACATGCGGAAGCAACCTTGAAAAATTCCTGGTTGGTCACGTGAATACCATGTGTTTACTGATCGTAAGGCTGGAATAATCAATAGTCTGCACACTCCCCAAAACTGGTCAAACCACTTATCTGAATGAGAACACACCCATTCACAAATAAAACCTCACACTGCACTCCCAATGGAATAATGTTGTTAGCCATTAAGAACGGATAATCTTCTTCTCCTTATCCTACCGCTTTTCCCACACGTGTGGGGTTCGCGGATGCGAACTGCGTTGCACATGTGGATTTAGCTCTGTTTTACGGCCGGATGACTTTCCTGCCGCCAACCCTGTAGGGGGGATGTATTCACCATTGCGTGTTTCTGTGGTGGTTGGTAGTGTAGTGTGTTGTGTGAGTATGAAGAAGGGAGTGTTGGGACGGACGCAAACATCCAGTCCCCAAGCCAGAAGAATTAATCAGAAGAGATTAAAATCCCCGATCCGGCCGGAAATCAGACCCGGGACCCTCTGAACTGAAGGCCAGTACACTGACCATTCAGCTAACGAGTTGGACTTTAAGAACACGTAATAAAAATGCTTATTATGAGCCAAATTTGAAGGGTACTATATAGCACATAAGCCTCTCCATCGTTTCCTCTCATCCCACCAGGTTTGTTCGAGTCTTCTCCTCTGTTTACTCTCTTCGACAATCTTGTCTCTCAGTCTTCCACTCATCTACTTGCTGCCAACTCCAATCTAGTGCATTCTTCTTGGTATGTGTACCTGACCTGCCTGAACTTGACTCTATTCTCTCTTGTAGTTTAGTTTATTGCCTTTCTTACATGGCGAGGCTCAGACTATGAAGCCTGCTATTATGCCAAAATATAATATGCAACACCATTATTCAGTTTATAGAATAATGTAAATGCATAGGCAGGTCATTAAATATCTGCAATTTTTCTATAATTGTCTTCAGGTTGGCTCTCTAGCATTTTATGCTCACCAGCTGTTAGATGGCACGTTGTCTACATCTGTGCTAGGTTTCAGCATTATCATATCAGTACGGCTTGCGCTGTTGCGACGTAAAGACGGCCGCGCCACACTCTGCATATTCAAAGGAAGAGCAGCATTCTGTAATCTGTTTTTTCCGGTCTGAGGATGTACCAGGGGCAGAAAATCATAGAAGACTTTCAGCACAATACAGGAACAATGTTTTGCTACAGCGAAGTGTTTACCAGTGGAATGAACAGTTCAAAAGGGATTGCACAAGCGTGTAGGATGAGGAAAGATACGGGCATCCATCTGCAGCCATAACAGATGCCAATATTGAACAAGTGTGTGATATGATCCTGAATAACAGATGAGTGACTGTTCTATGAACTTCCACTCCTGGTACTTCCTCAGACCGCAAAATACTTATTACTTAACACTGTTCTTTCTTGATGCAAACAGAGTGTGCTGCGGCCATCTTTACATCGCAACAGCGCAAGCTGTACTGATCTGACAACGCTGGAACCTACCACAGATGCGGACAATGGTGGCATCTAGTGGCTAGTGAATACACAACACCATATAGCCAACCTACAGACAATTAGAGCAGAATTGCAGATACTTATTGACTTGTCTTCGTAGTATACATATTGTCGTTGTCGTTGGCCGATACTCGTGTCCGAGTTTTTGTTTCTCGCCTGCAGTTCTGTAACCCTTAGTCTACACAATGAAGGTGGAGCTGATGGCTTATCAGAACAATTCCTGCATAAAACATGCAGCCAAACATATTGTATCCAATGGAAGGTGGGGGACGTGGCAGTGTTTGACATGGCTTCTTTCCCTGGCGAGTTTCATCTTCCTGCCTTCGACGTTCCTGCTCAAACTGTGCAACTGTAGCTGAGATGGCAGCACGCCAGCGAGGGCGATTCATTTTGAGAGTATGCTAAGAATTTGGGTTTATATCTACTCTTCTCATGGTCTGCTTAAGTTGGTCTTCATATCGCTTCAGAGGACCACCACGAGTCCTTTTGCCAGTGCTGAGTTCACCATACAGGATTTGCTGAGGGAGTTTGTTATCACTCATACGAAGGATATGGTCTGCCCATCTAAGCCGATGACCAACGATGGTGGCTTTGATACTATTTAGCTTTGGCTTTGTTAGTTAAACATCGTATTTCTAAATATCACTAAAATGAATTTACTTAACCTCTGTAATTTTGTATCCCTATTGATGATTAATAACTAAATATTAGGTTTTTATTATGTTAGTGATATCTACTTTCTACAGATTTGAGTTCCACATTGAGCACTTCCTTCTAAATAGCCTTGGATTGCCTATGCCACTAATTTCGGCTGGGACTGATTTCCAGGAACGTATGGTAGAGGTATAAATGAGTTGTTGTACGAGTTACTATGATTAATGGGAATGGACAAGAGGGATCGTGTGGATGACCTTAAGGGAGCTCTATCAGAAGGGTACAGGTACCGTATTTAAAGTCCATTTTGCTTGTTTGCAGTACACTGTGGAGAAGGAAAACAGCGTGCTATTTACGTTGTTTGGTCAATCTTACCCATGACAGCTGAGAGAGGAAAGTGCTAATATGAGTTTGGACTGGGATATTTAATATGAATTGAGCACAAGCGTTGTAGTTTCACTGTAGTTGATATGAAATTGTTTTGCTCATACTATCATAAACTACATCTCTGAAGTCAAATATTGGGAATATTAGACTCTGAACTAAGTTTTCTTGTGTTCCTTAGAAGGAAGTCTCTCATCCTTTTTGCAGAATGTAATGAATAGTTTCCTTTTGGGGATCTTTGACGAATCTCTGTGACATTGTTCCAACCAACTTTGAACATTACTCCAAGGTTCCTTACATGATCACTATGTTTTTGGGATTCCAGTGGGTATAGATGTGTTTTGTATTTTAACATATGATTTACAAGTACCAATTATTATGACCTGTGATTTTGATGGGTTCACTTTCACCATGTCTGCTAGTCCACTCTTTAACATTTGCTAGGTCTTCGTTTAACTTAGTGATTGAATTGTTTAAGTCATTAGGCTTTGTGTGAATGTATAATTGTATTTTATCTGCATAGGTGATTTTTGCAGTTGGTCAATATTTCACATAATTCGTTCATATACAATGAGAACGGAAGAGGTAACAATACTCCACCTTGTGCCAAGCCCACCTTAGTGGTTTGCAATGAAGATGTATCGTTTCCCACTGATACACGCTACTGATGACCACTAAGATAGACAAAAGAGTGACTGAATGGGTGGCTATATTTCTAGAAAATAGAACTTGCAGAATTAGAGTAGGCAAAGCTTTATCTGACCCAGTAACAATTAACAGGGGAATTCCTCAAGGCAGTATTATTGGACCTTTATGTTTTCTTATATATATATATATATTAATTATATGAGTAAAAAAGTGGAATCAGCGGGCGAATTGGCCGTGCGAGATAGTGGATTTGAGCCCCACTGTCGGCAGCTCTGAAGATGGCTTTTTGTGGTTTTCCATTTTCACACCAGGCAAATACTGGGGCTGTACCTTAAATAAGGCCACAGCTGATTCCTTCCCACTCCTAGGCCTTTCCCATCCCATCATCACCATAAGACATATCTGTGTTGGTGTGACGTAAAACCAATTGTAATATATATATATAATCAGAGACAAGGCTTTTTGAGGATGCTGTTATTTTGTCTACAGTAATAAATAAGTTACAAGATTGTGAGCAACTGCAAAATGACCTTGATAACATTGTGAGGTAGATAGTAGGCAATGGTATGATGATAAACAGCTTAAAAGTCGGGTTACGAGTTTCACAAATAGGAAAATTCCTCCCAATTATAATTACTGCATTGATGGGGTGAAGGTTCCTTCTGGGGTTCATTGTAAGTACATACGTTTTAATATAAGGAAAGATCTTCATTGAGGGAATCACATAAATGGGGTCTAAATAAAGGATACACATACTTGCACGTGGTTAAAAGGGCATTTAGGGGTTGTAGTAACAATAGGCATAGGGATGTGGTGACTCCATCACCCAGTGGGTAACCACTGCAATTAGCCTCCCGAGTATTGGCGGGTAAACCATAAACCTTACTGACATGGGGCAATGCATGTCAGGCACTGACCAGCTAGTCCATAACAAAATATTAACGCAAAGATTCATGATAGACCTAGCAAGCCAGTGGTAGCGTATTACCATCGCTTTCAACAATCAAGCGAGCCTCGGATGAATGTAAAACCACTACTGAAAGTGACAAGGCCTTTGTGCAGATATGTCAGATTTGACGGCCAAAACGGCTCTGGTGATAGACATCCCTGTTCACAGAAACATACCAATAATGGGACTATGTGAAATAAGAAAGAAAAAGGGTATGGTAATAAGGTGCTGGAGAGGGGATATAAAATGTGTTGGTCAGGAAGAGACAAAAGAAAAAATGGTGTTGCAATAATAGTGGCTAAAGAACTGGCCAACAACGTACTCAATGTGGGTTATGTTTGTGACAGAATAATTAAACTTCAGTTGATGATGGAAGGAAATATCCTTGAGATAATCCAAGTTTATGCTCCTCAAATAGGTTGTGAAATAGATGAAAAGGAAGAGTTCTTCACTAAACTGGAGGATGCTGTAGCATCAAAGAAGACTGTGATTATAGGAGACTATAAGAGACTTCAATGCTAGTTGAGAATGATAGAGGAGGATATAAAACAGTTATAGGAAGCCACGGAGAAGATCACAGAATGATGAAGAGGAGATGTTATTAGACATGTGTCTGAGAAATACTGTATAATCCTGAATACCACCCGCCACCGAATAAGACCCATACCCTAAATTTGAGACGGCAAAATACAGAAAAGAAAAAAAAATCAAATAACTTACATATCTATTTAATTTTCTTTGAATATACCACAAATATAAATTCAGGCGGCTAACAATTAATAAAAGTCATTACAAAAAATCTTAAATAGAATCGGCCCAATACTCAGATCTTTCACAATTCACCATCATCATCTGAAGTTTCACCATAGGAACTTTCGTCACTGGCATCTTTCCACAAATAGCTGTCCTCACTAACATCCACTGAATTTGAAATTATCTTGGACACTAGATTATTGGGAATGCGCGCCCATGCGGTCTTGATCCAGCTGCATATTAGTCCCACTTGAGGCCTCTTCAGTTGTCCGGTTCTTGTTAGCGCGTGGTCACCATCAGATGTCCATTTGGTGTACAACTGTTTCTTTGCAGTTTTGAAAGGCCGGTTCATGCACTCGTCCAACGCCTGTAGGATAGAAGTGAGTTCTCCAGGAATTATTGCAATATCATTTTTTTTCTTTCCTCATCATATCTTTTACGGCATCATTTGTATGTCCTCCGTAACTGTCCAACACAAGCATGTTTCGTTTTTGTAACAAAGCTCCCGGGCGACGTTGCCAAACACACTTCACATAGTCCTCAACTAACGCACTGTCCATCCAGCCGGACTCATGTGTTCTAACAATAACACTGGACAGCAAGTTACCTTTTGGAAGTGTTTTCCTGTTTTCCTTTTCAGAACCACATATGGAGGGAGTTTGGTTCCATCCTCTAATACGCACAACATTACTGTGCAACGTTTGTTTTTCTTTACCACCTGTTCTGATGGTTACACTTTTAGAACCCTTCGTATCCACTGTACTTTCCAACGGCATTTCAAAATAGACAGGTGTCTGGTCAGCATTCCCAATTTACGACAGCAAATAAGAATTTTGCTTCCTTAAACGACTAATGTGACACTGAAAGGCTGTCAATTTTTCTTCATACGCCTCGGGGAGACTTTGTGAAATAGACTCGGAATGCACAATCCCTTTCTCCGATAAAGGTTTTGGACCCATGCACGGCTTGCAGTAAAAACCCTGTGTTTTGAGTTCTTTCGAGATCTCTAGTGCTTTCAGTTGACACATTTCACTAGAAATACCATATCCTAACTCACGTTTTCTATCACAAATTTGTGGAGTTGTTCTTCAATTTCTGGAAAATCTGTGCTCCGCCCATGGAATGCCCTGCGATTGCCATTACTTTTTAGAAGATGTTCCTTCTTCCGCCCATCACAAAAACACGATTCATCAATATCATGCTTTCTGCCAACAGCATGATTTCCTTATATTTCAACTTCACTTACAACTTTAAATTTCTCACACACAGCATAGGACCGCAGATGCCGTTTTGAATCCATCGCTTTCTATGAAGACAGCACTTTCGCAGGACAGATACGGAACTCGAATGTGAGCGGAGTAGACTTCCACAGCCAACAGTCTCGACTTTCGCAAAGTAGGGTATCCCACAAGATCAGCTATTCGTGCACCCAGCATGCCAGCAACACTTGTGAAACAAATGACGATCAAGCATCCGCAGCAGCGGCTTTCATATTTACTCCATATTTACCCATATTCTTTGATTTACCGTATTTCTTTACCTTACATGTCACTGTAACCTTATTGAGAAAAAATCAATCTTCTTTTCTATAACACAACTAAAACACAATAAGTCCTGAATGCCCGTTTACATATGGTATGTTGAGTACAGTAACCATATTCAAATATATTTCAATAGGTACTCCATGTAAACATAGTAAATATTTACAAGACTGAACGGCGTGAATACGACCCGCACCGAAGATTTAGAACCAATATTTTGGGGGAAAAATTATGGATGGTATTCGGGATTATGCCATAAATGGATCATTTGTAATGGACGGTATAAGAAAAGAGATAATCACAAGTTTACCAGATACAGTTGGAACTTGCAACAGAAATCCATAATTGATTAAATAATAATAACGGAGGAAATCAGAAGTTGCTTGACAGATGTGAAGCCCATACCAAGCATTAATCTTGATGGTGACCACGGACTATTGGTGGGGACATTGTTGAAATTCAGAAGGGGTAAATATTGGGGGGAAAAGACAGGCAAAAATCAAATGCTGGAAACTAAAAGATAGAGAAATCCAAGAGATATATAGAGAAAAGATTAATACTCAACTTCCTAAAGATGAGAGGAAGAATTTTGAGGAAGGATGGAAAACGTTCAAACAGGCTGTAGTCAAAGCAGCAGAAGAAACCTGTGGAAGGACTTCAACAAATGTCAGACACAAAGAAACTCCATGGTGGAATGAAAGAATTGCAGATGCAGTCAAGAAGAGGAATAATGCATGGAGAGAATGGTTCAGAAACAGAACGGAACATAATAGAGACAAATGGAAACGACTAAGCTGAGCAGCAAGGAAAATGATAGCATTGGCGAAAAAGATGTCCTGGGAAAAATTTACAAAGGAGATAGAAGAGAATGACAAGAAAATATTATACCACATATTAGGTAAGAGAAGGAAGCAAAAAAAAAAATACATCAAAAGTCATCAACAAAGATGGAAAACCTGTGTGGGAAGAAAAAGTTTTGAAAGTATGGAAAGAATACTTCCAAAATCTATATGAAGGACGAAATGAAACAAATGAGCCCAAGGAAATAGATGAAGATAAAATAAATATCACCATTACAGTGGAAGGGATGAATAAATGATCAGATGAAATAGGAAGAGAAGATCTACAAATGCTTGATGTAGAAAAAGCTGTATAAGAAATGAAAAATGGACAAGCTCCTGGAATAGATGACATCACAGTGGAAATGATCAAAGCTGCAGGACCTATTGGAATGCAGTGGCTGTATAAAATAATGAAGATCGTATGGACTGATTGAGAGATTCCTGATGATTGGACAAGGGCAATTATTGTACCTATTTTTAAAAAAGGTAATAAGGCACTTTGTGAGAACTACAGAGGAATAGCATTACTGTGTCACAAAAAGTCAAGAACAAGATAGATTCACAATTAAGAGTACAACAACAAAGATTTAGGTCTAGAAGATCAACTATTGATGCCATATTTACAGCTAGACAAGTAGTAGAAAAGAAATGGGAATTTGGGAAAGACATTGCAGTTGCATTCATAGATATACAAAAAGCTTATGACATTTTTAGGAGAGAAGAGGTATGGCAAGGGATTAATAGAATGGAATTGTCAAGAGAAATGCAATTCAGAATTAGAAACATGTATAACAAATGTCTGAACTGTGTTATAATAGATGGCAAATAAATCGGAATGGTTTAGAAGAGACAGAGAAGTTTGACAAAGAAGTATACTTTCACCAGTGCTCTTTAATATCGTGATGGGCAACATTATGAGGAAAGTTTGCCTAGGGTCAAGAGCAAATGATATGAAAGTCATAGCATATGCAGATGATGTAATGATACAGGAAGAAAATGAACAAAAATTGGAAGAACAATTAAATACCTGGCAGAGGACAATTGAAGAAGCAGGCATGGACATAAGTATTACAAAAAGTGAGAAAATGAAAATCGGTAGACAAAGAAAAAAGATGTTAGATGTAATGGAATAATCCTTAAAGAAGTAAATGCTATTAAATACGTAGAAAGTAAGAAAACTGGGAAAGGAAATATCAAGGAAGGAATTTTTGAGAGGATAGGAAATTGCTCAAAATGTTATTACTGTGTATCAGACATAATTAGAAATCGAAAAGTACCTTTCAAAGCAAAAGTCATGATATATAAATCGTGTTATTTGGCAATATTGATCTATAGAACAGAATGTTGGACTTGTACAAAAAAATTACAAGTGACAGAGATGCACTTTCTGCAAGGGATCTTGGGTAAAACAAGGAGGGACAAGATAAGAAATGCAACCATACTAAGCATGCTACAGATCAACCCTCTAAAAGAAACTATGGAGAGAGAAGTAGGCAGAAATGGTTCGGCAATGTCAAAAGAATGGGACGAGAAAGATTACTAAGAGCTCTGTAATGGATACAATCTGGAAGAAGACCAACTGGAAGAACACAAACAAGATGGAGGTATCAGGTGGAGGATGACGTCAATTGTAGAGGACTACAATGGCAGACAGTGATGAAAGAAAAAATGTGGGAAAAAAGGGAAGATTGGAAGAGGCTCTGTGAATGACCTGCATAAGCAGAAACATATGAAGCAGAAGTAGAAGGAGAAGAAGAAGAAGAAGAAGAAGAAGCAGAAGAAGAAGAAGAAGAAGAAGAAGAAGAAGAAGAAGAAGAAGAAGAAGAAGAAGAAGAAGAAGAATAGTAAGGATGTAAAGCAGAGTGCATGTAAGTCTCTGGTAAGACCCCAACTAAAGTTTGGTTCCAGTGTATGGGATTCTCACCAGGATTAATTGATTCAAGAACTGGAAAAAATCTGAAGAAAAGCTACTCGATTTGTTCTGGGAGTTTTCCGACAAAAGAGTAGTGTTAATAAAATGTTGCACTGGGAAGACTTGGGAGAAAGATGATGAGATGTTTGACTTTGTGGTATGTTCCAATCTGTCAGTGGAGAGAAGGCGTGGAATGAAATTAGTAGACAAAATGTTTGAGTGGTGTCTTTAAAAGTAAGATAGATCACAATATGAAGATAAAGTTGGAAATCACTGGGTAAGTTGGCTATGCGGTTAGGGGCGCACGGCTGTGAGCTAGCATCCGGGAGATAGTGGGTTCGAATCCCACTGTCGGCAGCCCTGAAGATGGTTTTCTGTGATTCCCATTTTCACACCATTTCCTTAGAACTCCTAAGCCTTTCCTGTCCCATCGTTGCGATAAGACCTATTTGTGTCGGTGTAACGTAGAGCCACTAGCAAAAAAACAAAAAACATAAAAACAAAACAAAAAAAGCAGTTGTAATACAAGTGGACAAATTGAGGCAAATATTCTTTTGTAAGAAGGGGAGTTAGGGATTGGATTAATGTACCAAGGATGATGTTCAATAAATTTCCAATTTCTTTGCAATCATTTAAGAAAAGGCGAGGAAAACAACGGATAGGGAATCTGCCACCTGGTCAACTGCCCTAAATGCAGATCAGTGGTGATTGATTGTCTGATAAAGAATTGTACCCAGGATGAAGTGCTGTAAGAAAATTTCAGCTTCTTGAGTTTAGCGAGTAATATATCTCTGTCTACACAGTCGCCTTTGTTTAGTATTTCCCATCACTTTCTTTGTTTTCTTGTAAACCGTATTCTGCTTCTCAAGAATCTCATTTCACTCACCTGCACTCTACTAATACCTCTTCTTTCATTTCATTTTCTGTAGGTTAATTCTGTTCTCCTTTATCCGTGTATTATCCCGTGTCATATAGAGGTGGTGGTGGTGGTGGTGGCAGCAACAGCTTTTGTTTTAAGATGAAACACAATTTGGTAATCATCCTCTCTGAACAAAATACATGGAAATAAAAATAAAATAAATTCTTTTATTCAATAGGGAATTTGAAAATGAATTAAAAGGTTTTCTTATTGAGCTGAAACAGTCACTAAAGCATCAAAAGGGAGCGTAAATTCTTTGAGTAACAGAACGCTTGAAATGTATGTACTCGTGATTATTTGACTCACATGCATAAAGAGAATGAAGAGATCAGCAATATTCTTGTCATTGGCTAATAAGCGTTCGAGTGTCTTCTGCAGATTGAAAGAAATCGGCTTCATTTCCAGGACCAAATCTAGTTTTACATTAAATCCACCTGTTTGTTCTGTTAGATGTTAATATTATGATAAACCATACTCTAAAGGCTGTTAAGCGCTAATTTCAAAAGTAAGTGTTGTCCAGATATTATGTAGGTAGAGCGAAGAGGTGACAAATTTCAATGTATTTATGGTCATTTAGGTTGGTTACGTCAGCTTTTTTGTGATGTAAATTTTGATTGCTTCTTTATATTCAAAGATTCAAGTATGGCTTCATTATTAACAAACTTTGTATTCATCATCATTTAGCATACTTTCGTGCCATTGGGAGGGTGTATATTGCCCCCTATTTCCTGGGTATTCTCAGCTGGTGAACGAGAGTCCACAAGGTGGACCCTTCGTTAACTGGCGTCACTAATTTTTAAGGGCAGTTAATAGGACAAGGACTGACGACAATGGAAAAACAAACAATTTAAAAATAAGGTTCGACATTTATTGCTAACAGCACTCCTTTAAACAAAAATTTAACAAAATTTTACAAACAAAATCTTGAGGTCGTTATGCATTTTCTTCTCATAAGACAGTTTTATACAAGTCTGACTCTCTGGCCCTTCCACATTGAAGCCTGAATTACACTGAAATGTAAATAAAATTCAAAATTAGCCTCCCTCTGGCTTGAGGAAAACAAAATTCTTGAGGGTGAGCCTCATCTTAACTTCTTTGAACCGTGAACTTAATAGAAACTGGCTATTACGATAGCATATTTTCAACACAGGAAAATAGAACATTATTCTTAGTGAATAAATCTTTGAATGATAATAGAGTTGTGAAAATCTCACAAAATAATGCTCAAAACATTTACATCATAATTTCATCTTAATTATGGATAGGTTCCACTGATATTGAAAAAGTTCCTAACAAAAAAATTGAATAAATTACATTCTCGAAAATATTTTAATTAACGTAATTTCAAAGAATTATGTTGGTTTAAAACATCACAAGCGTAATTATGACCTTAAAAAAGCATTCTTTCCTTGAAAAACCTGTAAAATGTGATTGAAATTAATTTGTGACATTTATAAATTAATGTTACTATGGAAAATTTTACAATATTTAAAAATATTATAAACTTTGTTTATGCAGGGTTGAAATAGATCAGGCCTATTCATTTTTAAATAGCACATCAATGTAGAACTTTACTTAAATACACTATAAAATTCACTAAACCTAATTAATTTCCACAAAATAAACTAGCACAAACAACGCCCGAATAACCTGAGCCCAAAATGGCGAACACGTCATTAGGCAAAAACCACATTTGAATAAATCACAAGAAAAAAATATTCCTAACTATATTCACTCCACATTCACACATATGATACAAGAATTTTACTTACATTATTTAAAAATGAATTCTAGAATTTAATTTTAGGTTCTGATTTTTATCCTAATCCTATCAATGGAATAGTCAGATGACAGTATTTGGTAATCGTTACGTCCGACAATCAGTAACACGTGATTGAATATTGGCAATCACTTTTAAAAGAAAATAGCAGGATTAATACAATGTCGATCACATATAAATTCAGCATTTCAATACTCAGAAGAACTTCCTCTTCTTCTTAAGACGCCGCTCCAAGCGGAGGTTGGCAATCCATGTAACTAGCTCTGATCTAGACAGCGCAGAATGGAATGCCACTTCTGAAGTACGGCAGTGCCATGTTTGAAAGTCTTTCAGCCATAAATTTCATCATTTCACATCAGATCTCTTCCCCTGTATCTTTCCTTCGATAATAAGCTGTAATAACTGATACCTCTCACCTCTCATGATATGTCCTAGGTATTGTGTTTTCCTCTGTTTTATGGTGAGCAGTAGTTCTTTTTGTATTTTCATCTGACTAAGGACCTCGACATTTGAGATTTTCATTACCGAAGATATCCGCAACGGACTGCGATACAGGTACATTTCAAAGGCATCAATACGTTTTTCTATGACTGGATTCAGAGTCCAGCTTTCACATCCATCTAGGAGAACTGGTCAACAATTATCATGCACATCATTAAGGTTAAACGTCAGTGTCACTGTACACGTGGTCAATGAATCACGTTAAATTGTTATTATCACTAACTCTCATAAATATTAATTAACACGTGCTCAAAATTTGCAGAATGCATGGTAACCCAATACACATGCTTCTCCAAATAATCCACAAATTAAACCCACGGGATCGCCGAATTCTAGGCTCATACTGCAATTCCTCAACAGAGCACACATTAAATATCTAGCAAGAAAAGGAAATATTATTTATCACTTTATTTTGACCCATTATTATTATTATTATTATTATTATTATTATTATTATTATTATTATTATTACTATTATTATTATTAGTGGTGATTTTTAGTCCCACCACAAATCACCACAAATCTGAATTAAAACTGAATTTGATGATACTATCCTGGATAAATCCACAGTAATGCATAAGATGAAATGCACAGTGAAATACGTTATATAAGACACAACGTAAATTGGCCCACACGAGTTCATAAATATAGAATTGTTTAATTAAATTATATTTTATCCGAGAGGTCCATTACTTTTAAACATTATGTTTGAACATTAGCATGGGAATTATAAATAATCTTGGAAGACATTCAACAGCAAACTACACTAATAGAATCCAAATAACATTCACACTCAATGTAACAACACTACCATGACACCAGGAGAATGAAGTATGAAAATATTGCAAAATTCCACTGATATAATATAAATACTAATGCAAATGAAGAGGCATATACTACTTATACATAGATGGACAGAAATAATGTTACAAAAGTTTACTTAAATTTCTGATAAGACTCGATTTCTTCCCAGGTGGGTGAATCTGCTCACATGTCGCAGGTCGTCCTGGTTGCTTTCTCCCTCATGTTAGAACATGCCTACATTTAGCACATCATGATGACAGCAAAGTCCATTTTCGTAGGTGAATTATTTGCTCCTCTTAAAGATAGGCGTAGATGGTTATTGTGAATTGTAGAGGTCCTCCTCTTTCTTGAAGTTCTGATGGTGGCTGAAGCTGACACAAACAGTTTTAGAAAATTTATCAAGTATGACTACGTCGAATAAATAGCTTGATGAACACACTTAACTTGAAGCTCACAAAAATCTGCAGCAATACAGAACCACAATTAAAGAGAGATTGTATGCATTTTTCTCGAGCTTATATTCCCTCGGCTGGGAGGTGTGGCGCATTCCTGACAAACATAATTGTTTGTCTTGATGTTCTGTGATAGGCTGTAATTCTTTCCAGAAATTACTGGGCTCCGAGTGAGTTTTGACACGCGCAAGTATATGCGGAAGCAAAATTGAAAAATTCCTCCCTGGTCACGGGACTACCATGTGTTTATTGATTGTCAGGCTGGAATAATCAATAGTCTGCACACTCCCCAAAAATGGTCAAAGCATTTCTCCGAATGAGAACACACCCATTCACAAATGAAACTTCACACTGCACTCCCAATGAAATAATGTTGTTAGCCATTAAGAACGCATAACCTTCTTCTTCTTTTCCTACTGCTTTTCCCACACGTGTTGGGTCGCAGGTGCGAACTTCGTCGCACATGTGGATTTAGCTCTGTTTTACGGCCGGATGACCTTCCTGCCGCCAACCCTATAGGTAGGGATGTAATCACTATTGCGTGTTTCTGTGGTGGTCGGTAGTGTAGTGTGTTGTGTGAATATGAAGAAGAGAGTGTTGGGACGGACACAAACATCCAGTCCCCGAGCCAGAAGAATTAATCAGAAGAGATTAAAATCCCCAAAACGGCCGGGAATCAAACCCGGGACCATCTGACCTGAAGGCCAGTACACTGACCATTCAGCCAACGAGTCAGACTTTAAGAACACGTAATAAAAATGCTTATTATGAGTCACATTTGAAGGGTAAAATATAGCACATAAGCCTCTCCATCGTTTCTTCTCATCCCACCAGCTTTGTTTGAGTCTTCTCCTCTCTTTACTCTCTTCAACCATCTTGTCTCTCAGTCTTCCACTCATCTACTTTCTTTTTTTTTTTTTTTTTTTTTGCTAGGGGCTTTACGTCGCGCCGACACAGATAGGTCTTATGGCGACGATGGGAGAGGAAAGGCCTAGGAGTTGGAAGGAAGCGGCCGTGGCCTTAATTAAGGTACAGCCCCAGCATTCGCCTGGTGTGAAAATGGGAAACCACGGAAAACCATTTTCAGGGCTGCCGATAGTGGGATTCGAACCTACTATCTCCCGGATGCAAGCTCACAGCCGCGCGCCTCTACGCGCACGGCCAACTCACCCGGTACTCATCTACTTGCTGCCAACTCCAATCTAGTGCACTCTTCTTGGTATATGTACCTGTCCTGCCTGAACTTGCCTCTATTCTCTCTTGTAGTTTAGTTTATTGCCTTTCTTACATGGCGAGGCTCAGACTATGAAGCCTGCTATTATGCCAAACTTTATTATGCAACACCATTATTCAGTTTATAGAATTATGTAAATGCATAGGCAAGTCAGTAAATATCTGGAATTTTGCTCTAATCGTCTTCAGGTTGGCTCCATGGCATTGTATGCTCACCAGCTGTTAGATGACACATTGCCTATGTCTGTGGTAGGTTTCAGCATTATCATATCAGTACAGCTTGCGCTGTTGCGATGTAAAGACAGCCGCGCCACACTCTGTTTGCACCAAGGAAGAGCAGCATTCCATAATCTGTATTTTGTGGTCTGAGGATGTACCAGGAGCAGAAAATCATAGAAGATTTTCAGCACAATACAGGAACAATGTTTTGCTACAGCGAAGTGTTTACCAGTGGAATAAACAGTTCAAAAGGGATTGCATAAGCGTGAAGGATGAGGAAAGATCCGGGCGTCCATCTGCAGACAGTTTGAAAATGGTGTGAAAGATCTATTTCAGTTGTATGCCCCATAAATGGGTTGCATAGATGAACATCTAGAGGACTTCTTAGAGGAAGTGGAGGGACAGATAGAAGATAAGGAAGTGCTATTGATGGGAGATCTAAATGCACAAGTTGGAATGGAAAGACAAGGAAAGGAAGATGTTGTACGGCCCTTTGGAAATGGAAATGTAAATCCAGAAGGCAAGTAGTTGGTGGATTTTTGGATGAGGAACCAAATGATTATTGGAAACACCTCGTTTAGGAAGAAGAACAGTCAGAAGGTTACAAGGTATGGTTGGGTAGACAGACAAACAAAGACCATGATTGATTATATAATCATAGAGAAAGAACACCTGAAGAACCTTTTAGATGTTACAGCCATGCCTGCAGAATCCTATCATAGAGTTGTGATAGGAAAATTGAAAGTGGGAAAGATTGAAAAAACCTCCATTAAGAAGAGAAAAAAGAATTTAAGTATGGAAGTTGAAGGAGAAAAGCATACAAGAAGAGTTTCAAAGGGAAATAATGCCCTTGGTACCCAGGATGGCGGTGGGGAATGTTGAAGATGAATGGAAAAGATTTAAGGAAGCACTGGTTGGATGTGCAGAAAAGGTGGAAATGTGAAAGACACTGGTGGAATGATAGGGTAAAGATTAAAGTGAAGGAAAAGACAATGGCATGAAAAGTATGGAAAACATCTAGGACTGAAGAAAGTATAAAAAAATATGTGGAGGCAAAGAATTTGACCACGAAAGTGGAGGCAAGAATTTGATGAAGAAAGTAGTGGAGGAAGAAAAGAGGAAAAGCTGGGCCTTACTCACACAGAAATTGAGAGATGATATGCAGGGCAGCAAGAAATTACTGTATGGTATCTTAAGAAACAAAAAGAGAGATCAAGTAAACACCAGATTTGTGAAGGATGAAGGTAGCATAATATTAACAAAGCCAGAAGAAATAAGAAATACATGGAGAGTTTATTTTTAGAAAATGAAATATCGTATGGCTTTTAGTGCCGGGATATCCCAGGATGGGTTTGGCTCGCCAGGTGCAGGTCTTTCTATTTGACTCCCGTAGGCAACCTGCGCGTCATGATGAGGATGAAATTATGATGAAGACAACACGTACACCCATCCCCTGTGCCATTGGAATTAACCAATTAAGGTTAAAATCCCCGACCCGGCCGGGAATCGAACCCGGGTTCCTCTGAACCGAAGGCCAGTACGCTGACCGTTTAGCCAACGAGTCGGACATTATTTTTAGAAGTTGCTGAACATGAGAACTGATGACAGTCATTCAATGAATGACCAAAAAGGGCTTTTAGTTGATGATGAAGAAATGGATAAAGGAATTACAATGAAGGAAATTGAAATTGCAATCGGAAAGATGAAGAATGGAAAAACTGCTGGAATAGATAAAATTTCAGTGGAAATGATAAAGGCAGCTGGAGCTGTAGGCCTGCAGAGGACATATTGGGTTCTCAGGAATGTCTGGGAGAATAAGAAGGTCCCAGAGGATTGGCAAAATGGAATAATCATCCCAATTTTCAAGAAGGCGATAAGAAAGTTTTGAAGAACTACAGGGGAATTACTCTAATATTCCATGTTGCTAAGATAGTGGAGAACATACTGGAAAGTAGAATAAGGCTGAGTGTTGAGAAACATATACAGGAAAATCAGTTTGGTTTCAGAAGTGGAAGGTCAACAATAGAGCCCAATTTCATTATGAGACAACTAAAGGAAAAGCAATGGGAATACGGGAATTATATGGTGATGACATTCTTTGATATTGAAAAGGCATTTGGCAGTGTCCTCAGAACTAAAAGTAGGGACAGTCTGGTGCAAAAAGGAATTAGACAGGGATTAATAAAAATGATCATGGCATTGTACAAGGAATGTTTTAGTTACATGCAAACACAAGTTGGCAGGACAAGTTGGTTCAAAATAACTAGTTGGCTGAGTACAGTGAAGTGCTCTATCACCAATCTTGTAACAGATGACATCATGAGAACAGCAAAAGCAACATGTGGAGGAAGAGAAATGATATTGTGATTTGGGGAGAAGACGACAGGAATTTTCAAAAACAGTTGGATGTGGTGAATGGGAAGATCAAAAAATATGGATTGTTAATAAGTGTAGAAAGGAGGAGCAGAAACTCGGACAATGACAAAGAAGGATGCGAGTCGAATACAGGCAGCCCAAATGAAGTTCTTGAGAAGTATGATACAGAAGAGTAGAAGAAACAAAGTAACGAATGAGAGAATTTGGGAAGAAATTGGAGTGAAAAAAATGAATAATAGAATAGAGAAGAGCCGAGTAAGATGGTTTGGGCACATAAAGCGAATGAGTGATGAAAGAATGCCAAAAAAGGTGATGGAAATGCAAATGCAAGGAAGGACAGGCCATGGGTGTCTTCGATTGAGATGGAAGGATTCAATCCAATGCAGTATTACAGAAAGAAACCTGGTCTGGGACACAGTGTTAGAGGAGGAATGGTGGAAAGACCGAAGAAAGTGGAGAGGAATCATATTTGTCGCTACCTGGCTACAACTGGATAAATAGAAATGATGATGAGTACTAAGAATTTTGGCAACAAAATATCAGCTTTTTTAAGCTCACCACGTGCGTAGAACAATATTTATAATGAATGTATGGCCGGTGCAGAGTTACATTCTATGGGTTGTATTTGGTACACTTCACAAAATGGGTATTATAAAGTTTGCATAATGTTCAAAACAAGACGAACGTACAAATTAACTCCTTTGCTGTCTACCTGTGTACGTACTTGGGCTATTACCGTCGTACGGTGTCAGCCTGAATACGTTCTTGGGTTTGTGCAGTTTTAAATTAATTGCTTTGATTGTAGCCAAAAATGAACACAAAGTCCATCTGTTGCACATTGCTGGAATCTCAAAGATACTCTCTTTGCAATAGCGCTGCTCTAAGTATTTATCCTCCTTGCTGGGCCCAACTACTGGGTAGAAACAAAAGAATGACACTAACCGCTGTTTGTTTTCACTATGGGTTCCTCATTGCACGGTGTTTTTTGTTCTTTGCTAAATGATTACAATGAAAGGGAATTGTATTGTGATCATGTGAGAGTTCAAGTGAACCTAGTGATGATGAAAATATTAATTGTGGTGAAGACGACAGTGGTATTCTCGATATCGTTTTACCGACAACAGCTGGTGCTGACGGGACTTCACACTCGGATACTGTAAATACCCCCAAATTTGCAAATTCTGTTCCTCTCCCCGATAAACTACTATTTACTGGGCAAACAGGTTTGAAAATATACAAGGTTTTCTGAAAATGAATATCGGAGTTTTAAGGCTCTATAGTGCTTATTACATTGAACTTACATTTGCAAATAATACATCAAGTGAAAGAGAAACTCAAAGAGTTTGTCCTACTAGTGTTAAATGTGAACACCATTCGTCACACAGCACATATAGAGTTGATCGCAGAGTTCACCCCACATCTCGTTCAGTGTGTCTGGAGTAATTGTTGCAACAGGTGTTTCAATCCTGTTTCCTTAAAACTCTCCACACTGACATCAATGGAACTGCTAATTCACGACAAGCCCTCCAAATTGATTTCTTGGGGCTATAGACACTTTCACTTGTTCAAGATGTGCTTTTTTTGTTGTTCGTCTGGTACTCTTGCCTTTGCAAACACAGCCGGTGTCTTCAAACTTATAACATCTATGGATGTTATTATCACTTGGAGGATTACAATGGAATTTAATATGGAGTGCACATTGCACCGAGACTACAGATTCACCATCAACAGTGTCACATGCCCTCACTCCATTATGAGCACTGCACAGAGGTTTGGAATTGAATCCAGGCTTTTGGCACGCAATCTAGTATACCACCTCCTCCACTATGCTGACGGCCATAATTCTGATGGTGAAAACTTTTTCGACCAATGTGACTCCAACCGGCTAACCACAGTGTCTGACCCTTGACGCTTCAAAGCCTAAATGATCATGGCCACCAGGCGGGCTCGGTCAAATTATCCTAACAGAACACTGCATTTTCGAAGTTGCACTTAAGTAGGTTCCTATTCAGCCATGGTGTACATGATGTGTAGATCTATTCTGCCTTTCTCCTTGTTCTTCCCTTCCCACAACAAAACTGAAAGTGGCTGAATGAAGTGGAGGAAGATCTTGCATTAGGCCCACTTTAGACTACCAGAACATGACTACTTATCATTACCTCAAAAAGTGCTTGCAATTTTTATTCGAGTCACATGCCAGAAGACAGGGCTGGACAAGTCAGAAGCAAATGTAGGAGCCAGTAATTTTTCTTGCGTGCCAGACATAAAAAAATAATTTGCTTACCCCTGTAATATTAACCAGTTCAATCTCTCACTTCATCTTAATTACTATCAAATCACATTCACTACTCTAGATACTTCATTTAACCTTTCCACTGGCGAGTTTTAATGACCAGGCGAACCCCTCTTGGCCGGGTTCTTTTTAAGGAAGAAGCACTTTTACAGATACATTTTTACTGATACTATCAACGGAATGCATATCGTCCCCTTAGCCCACTACGGGGTCGGGGATGAAGTGAGATTATATTTTTACTGATACCATCAATGGAATGCATATCATCCCCTTAGCCCAATACGGGGTCGCGGATGAAGTAAGATTTTATTTTTAAGCATATTTTTATGGCCAGATGCCCTTCCTGAAGTCAACCTCAGTTGAGAAGATGAATATGAAATTAATGATGGTGAATGAAACTGGGTAAGAAAGTGGAGGGAATTGGCTGTGGCTTATGAATAGGAACTGTCCCGGTATTTGCTTGGGAGTGCAAAAGGGAAAAAATTGTCAAGGCAGCTGACGGTCTGGTTCGAACGCACTCACCTGTCAAATGCACAGCTTGGCTTCAATGCCGTAGCATGTTAACACGCAAGGCTACTCTGCTCAGTGATATTATTACTGAAATATAATATAAAATGTCTGATCCAAGAACTGGTATTATCAAAATCATTAACATTTAGGGAAAAATAATTTTTTTGAGGAGGGAGTGACAATTTCGCATGAGATTCATCATTACTACTTCGTCTCGCACTTTTTTGTAGTTCTGTATCGCCCCCTATATATTATCCATGTTCATCATCAAAATATAGCTCTCCAGAATCACTGTTTATGAGGATACATTCACTTTCTATCAACAAGAGTTGAATATATACTTGAAGACTCCATGATGGCTACACGTTAGTGGGAAAGATTTTCCACTACAACGAAGCTGAATTAACACCAGATCACTTTCAAAACATGCAAAATGGAGTGGTATATCTGCCATACAGAATATCTTTGAGCATTTCCATGGAATTTCAAAGCATGACACTGTATCCCGTTCATGTATGGGATCGGTGGAGTACACTCTGCACCATAACGTATATATACAGGTTTGGCGGGAGAGGCACGGCGTTCATTGACACATATATATATATATATCGTATCAGTAAAATAGTCCAACTTTATGAATTAATATTGAAGTTACAACGAAGTAGGTCTCAGGGAAATTCTGGCTTGTTACAGGAGGCAAGGTCCTACCTACAAGAAATTTTTTAAATAGATGAATAATGGTTTTTTATTCAGAAAATGCATTTCAAAGTGCACATCACCTTACTGTTGATAGTCGTTGTCTTCAGCATCGCCTTTTGATGACCCGTGCTCCCAGTTCACCAGGCTGAACGGGGCTGGAACACGTTCTGGAAGTTGCCAATATTACGTTGAGATAAGGCCGGAACATCCAGGTTAGTTAGATATGGGTTGGAGTCTCGAACTTTCAATGTTCTGGATGATCTATGACGTTCTCCGATGATGTTGCGGGGTAATCACTCATCACATAACTTATACGAGTGTCCAGAATTACACCGTCCCCCGACACTTTGGTTTAACAGCACTCTTTCATTTAATATGGTTGGGATATGCAGTCAAATTCACCCTTAATCTTGTAGATAGAATTTATTTCACTAAAGATGAATATGCGGGTAGCATCGGGATTGGAAGAAAATAAAGAAATAAAGAAATAAGGAATAGTAATAATGAAACTAAAAATTGTTCACGCACTTGGCACATTTCATGGTGATTTTCCACATACTAAAGTAGCACTTGGCATTGAAAGAAATGTATGACTGCTCTAAACTTTATCAAAGACACTGCTGTCAGTCATGAAACAACACTAAACACTTTGACAAAGAAATAAGGCTGAAATGAAAAGCACAGTTTGTAGTTAGGCGCACTTGACATTAAATAAAATATGTGACTGTTCGAGAGTTTATCAAAGACACTGCTGTCGGTCACGGACAAATAATTTACACACTGTTCACTTGACATAATACACAATTTTGAATTGGATAAAGAACACAGTTTGAGTTCGGAGTGAAACCTTGGTAGGTAGCACACGATTATGGTAATCACTTGCATTAACATATGTGAAAGTTCGAACACTTTCATAAACACTCTAAATCCCAATGAAATTATGCTGACTGAGATACTTCAAAATGTCACAGTTAATAGTATAATGTAGTAGTGTCACATTGAAATTAAATATGTTTGTTCAGATGCTAAGTTTCACACAAGCAACGTGGTAATAAACTCAGTTCTACAAGAACAAAAGTAAGTTGCATCGAGAAGTTTCTACATGCGCACAGAATATAAGTCCGACTTGACTGTTGTCACCCAAGTCCAATAAACGACTTGTCATAATCAGAGTTCCAATATGCGCACAGATTATAAATTCAACTTGATTGATAGACTCAATGTCCATTATAAAGACTTTGTTATACATTAGAGTTCACACACGCACAGTTGATAAGTTCAACATGACTGTCAGTGTTGTAAGTCCCACATGAAGTCTTTGAATATTCAAAGGTATACTCTGTCAGCACTTCGATGAACACTTCAGCGTGGAGAGTCAGGCTGAACACCCAGCTATGACTGTCTGATCTGGGTAAAGTGAGCTCTCCTTATATTCAGTTCGGGGCTCCTACATCATCATATAACGTGATCTCTTGAGGCTGATTATCTCGCAAATCCCTCAACAGATTTCCTTGAGATTCACAATTTGGGACGTTTATGTTATCCTCCTCAGAATGCCGTATGGCTCAAGTCGCTGCGATTAATATTAGAGAAGTTTAGAATTTTTTTCAATGGAATGTTCGCGAAGGTGTGACGTTCATATCCAGAATATACCAGGCCATGCAGGCTACATGTGGTGTCAGGCGGTTAGTCTATATTGTCCCTGCAGCTACGTCGCACACACAGCTGTCGGCAGCTCGCCTGTTCGCTCCTCCAAACGTAAACAAATCAAATTCGCTCTGAACGTATAGTGTGATGATGAAGTATAATTAATAGCCAAAAAATTACGGCATGTACAGGTCGTAACCGGTACAGTATATATACGGGTTTGGCATTGAATGGGTTAATGGGCCCAAATGTACTAAGTCCAGAGCAGTTGTTATTACATAGTGTGCAGCACACAAGGAAAATAGTGAATAAAATCTAGTGCCAAGACCGGCAAAAATATAGAGGTCTAAGTTGTCGATGTAATGGTTAAGAGTGATCACGAGATATAGGCCTATCAAACGCTCATATTGATTCAAGTCAATGTTCAGGTGATACCACCGCTTATAACCGCTTCTAAACCTAATAATCTCTGTAATTATACACGCTGGAGAGACAACAACAACAAAAATAAATTATAAATTTTATTATGGAGTTATTTTAAATGCCACCAAATTAATGTTTTATGCGCTGCTATTTTCAGAGTAGAAATACATTCCAAAAATATAGTTTTTCTTCAGACTGGAGTTAAGCAGTTACAGTTTGAAAATATTAGGTGCCTAACATTTCTTTCCGTCACCATGACGTCCGAGGACCTGGGATTTCTCTAGCCCTGCCTGAAGATATAATGTTTTGGTTATTTTTAAAATGTATTTAAGTTGTTGAACATCTCAAGTCAGCCAGCTCCATTCTCTTCTGATAAAGTGTCCTTTTGCTTACAGTTAAAATGAAAGATGATGCAGCGGATTTACCAGCAACCGCAGAAGCAAGGCAAGAGCCTCCAGTACCGGTCGAGCCTCAAGATGTTCCTAAAGCAGTCGTGAAGGATCCAGTGGCACAGCGGGAGTCGAAGGAAATTGTGGCGCCAGCCGAGTCTAAGAGCACAGCACCGAACCAAGAAGTTATGGAGCCAGAGAAGAAGGAGGAGGCAAAGCTCGTAGACTAAGACGCCATTTCCAAAGAGGATGAGGAGTTGGCCGAAGCAGAAAAGAGGGCAGAGAATGACGCCCAGACGAAAGACGCTGAACTTCTGCATAAACTCGAGGAGCACGAAGAGCAACAAAGGAAATTGCTTCAAGAGCAGAAACAGATCCTTCAAGCGCTGCAAGAGCACAAGAAGGAGATAGAAAGGACTAAGAACCTCACAGTAGAACAAGTTAACAAAGTCATCGGCGGCGATGGTGCAAAGAAAGTCGGTGTTCCTTAACAAGTAGTCCTGGCCAAAGATAGTCAGCAGAAAATTGTTGTCCCAGAGAAAGCTAATGTTCCAGCCATGAACAATACAAATATTGACCAGAAAAAAGTTGTTACCCCAGGTAAAATTAAACTTCCTGAACAGAGATTCCTAGCCAGTAACAGTCCAAACATCCATCAAAATGAAGTTATCCCAGAAAAACTTAAATTTCCTGAACAGAGATTCCCACTCGAAGACAAACCCAGTATCTTACAAAATGAAGTTACCCCAGGAAAACCTAAAAGTCCAGAGCAGAGTTTGCCAGCTGAAAGCAATCCAAATAATTTACAAAGTGAAGTTATCCCAAGAAAACCTAAAAATCCAGAACAGAGATTCCCAGCCAAAGACAATCCAAACATGTCACAAAACAATGTTATCCCAGATAAAGTTAAAATTCCAGAACAGAGGTTCGCAGTCAAGAACATTCCAAGTATCATTCAACAGTAGAAAGCTCATATTGTTGAACAAGATGGCTTGGTCAAAGATGGTGTAATATTGCGCAGCAGAAAGTTATCCCGGAGTAAATCCACTTTCCAGTGCAGGAGACAAAAGTTTAGAAGGACGCTCTTCAGAATGTTGCTGGGAATGCAGTGGGGAACATGGAGGCGAACTGTCTTGAAACAATCTTGTGGACAGGGAGAGAACTTATCACAAGCAGAACTCGATAATGAAGTCGCCAAGGTGAAGGAGGGGAAACCAGGTGAGCAGTCTAATGCCACATTATATTTGACCCTACAGCTAAGACTCATAATCATATTTCCTTATTCAGATTGATCTCTGTATTCATGTGACATAAAAAATTTCCATTCTGTCCAGCTCCATGGCTAAATGGTTAGCGTGCTGGCCTTTGGTCACAGGGGTCCCGGGTTCGATTCCCTGCAGCATCGGGAATTTTAACTTTAATTGGTTAATTTTTCTGGCACGGGGGATGTATGTGTCGTTTTCATCATTTCATCCTCATCACGACACGCAGGTCGCCTCCGGGAGACAAATCAAAAGACCTGCATCTGGCAAGCTGAACTCCTCCTCAGACACTCCCGGCACTTAAAGCCATACGCCATTTCAATTTTTTTCCACTCTGCCATTCTACAAGAATATCCTCAGATTCTATCAAATAACTTAAAACATCCATAAATATGTACAATATTGTTAACGTTGCTTAAACTTGTCAATGATAGAGAGTTAGGTGATAATATGGACAAGTAATAACAGATAATGAATTTACAAGTATTAACACATTCTCTAGACTGCTGATGCTAAGTCAGTTGTCACCAATCACTATTTCTGGACTGTGGTCATGGAGAGACAAATGGAAAGTTTTGGGCATAGCATACTGTTGGCAGAGAGGGGAGGGGAAGCAGGGGAGTAACGAGTGGAACATTGTGGGTTCTTCCTATTGGATGTTATAATCTAGCATACTGTTCTGTGGAGTCAGGAGGAGGTTATAAGGGTGGAGCAAGTGGAGCATTCTGGAACATCCCTTCATCACTGGAAGGGAGGAGAAGGTTATTATGTATTTTATGTAATATGGATGAATGCAAGTTAATGATTTTAGGTAAATAAAATATGGAATTGAAATAGAGAGTATCTGTTAGATGTTAATATTATGATAAACCATACTCTAAAGGCTGTTAAGCGCTAAATTCAAGAGTAAGTGTTGTCCAGATATTATGTAGGTAGAGCGAAGAGAAGGCAATTTTTAAAGTATGTATGGTCATTTAGGTTGGTTACGTCAGCTATTTTTGTGATGTAAATTTTGATCACTCCTTTTATGTTCAAAGATTCAAGTATGGCTTCATTATTAACAAACTTTGTATTCATCATCATTTAGCATACTTTCATGCCATTGGAAGGGTGTATATTGCCCCCTATTTCCTGGGTAGTCTCAGCTAGTGAACGAGAGTCCCTGAGGTGGACCGTTCGTTAACTGGCGTCACTAATTTTTAAGGGCAGTTAAAAGGACAAGGACTGAAGACAATGGAAAAACAAACAACTTAAAAATAAGGTTTGACATTTATTGCTAATAGCACTCCTTTAAAGAAAAATTAAACAAAATTTTACAAACCAATCTTGAAGTCGTTATGCATTTTCTTCTCATAAGAATTCTGACTCTCTGGTCCTTCCACATTGAAGCCTGAAATACACTGAAATGTAAATACAATTCAAAATTAGACTATATCTGGCTTGAGGAAAACAAAATTGATGAGGGCAAACCTCATCTTAACTTCTTTGAACCGTGAACTTAATAGAAACTGGCTATTGCGATAGCATATTTTCAACTCAGAAAAATAGAACATTTTTCTTACTGAAAATATCTTTGAATGATAATAGCGTTGTGAAAATCTCACAAAATAATGCTGAAATATTTACATCATAATTTCATCTTAATTATGGATAGATTCCACTGATATTGAAAAATTTCCTAACAAAGAACTTGAATAATTTTCATTCTCGAGAATATTTTAATTGTTAATTTAAAACTTCACGAGCGTAATTATGACCTTAGAAAAGCATTCTTTCCATGAAAATCCTGCAAAATGTGATTGAAATTAATTTGTGACATTTATAAATTAACGTTACACAACACTATGGAAAATTTTACAATATTTAAAAAAAATTATAAACTTTGTTTATGTGAGATTGAAATAGATCGGGCCTATTCATTTTTAAATAGCACATCAATGTAGAACTTTACTTAAATAAACTATAAAATTCACCAAATATAATAAATTTCCACAAAATAAACTAGCACAAACAACGCCAGAAAAACCTGAGCCCACCATGGTGAACACATGGTTACGTTACAATCACATTTGAATAAATCACAAGAAAAAAATATTCATAACTACTGCATTCACTCCACATTCACACATATGATACTAGAATTTTACTTATAGTTTTTTTAAATGAAATCTAGAATTTAAATTTAGGTTCTGATTTTTATCATAATCCTATCAATGGAATAGTCAGATGATAGTATTTGGTAAATTGTTACGTCTGACGATCAGTAACACGTGATTGAATATTGGCAATCACTTTTAAAAGAAAATAGCAGGATTAATACAATGTCAATCACATAAAAACTCAGCAATTTAATATTCAGAAGAACTTCCTCTTCTTCTTAAGACGCCGTCTCCAAGCGGAGGTTGACGATCCACGTAACTAGCTCTGATCTAGACAGCGCAGAATGGAATGCCACTTCTGAAGTATGGCAGTGCCATGATTGGAAGTCTTTCAGCCATGAATTTCATCTTTTCCCAGCAGATCTCTTCCCCTGTATCTTTCCTTCGATAATAAGCTGTAATAACTGATACCTCTCACCTCTCATGATATGTCCTAGGTATTGTGTTTACCTCTGTTTTATGGTGAGCAGTAGTGCTTTTTGCTTTTTCATCTGACTAAGGACCTCGACATTTGAGATTTTCATTATCCAAGATATCCACAAGAGATTGAGATTCAGGTACATTTCAAAGGCATCAATACGTTTTTCTATGACTGTATTCAGAGTCCAGATTTCACATCCATATAGTAGAACTGTCAACAATTATCATGCACATCATTAAGGTTAAATGTCAATGTCACCGGACACGTGGTACGTGTGTCACGTTAAATTGTTATTTTTGCTAAATCTCATAAATATTAATTAACCCGTGCTCAAAATTTGCAGAATGCATGGTAACCCAATACACATGCTTCTCCAAATAATCCACAAATTAATCCCACAGGAATACTGTATTCCAGGCTCATACTGCAATTGCTCAACAGAGCATACATTAAATATCTCGCAAGAACAGCAAATATTATTTATCGCTTTATTTTAACCTGGCCTTAAATTTTAATATTATCATTGTTATTATTATTATTATTATTATTATTATTATTATTATTATTATTATTATTAATGGTGATTTTTAGTCCTACCACAAATCTGAATTTAACACTGAATTCGATGACACTGACCTGCATAAATCCACAGTAATGCATAAGATGAAATGCACACTGAAATACATCATATAAGACACAAAGTAAATTTGTCCCACACGAGTTCACAAATCTAGAATTGTTTAATTAAATTACATTTTATCCGAAAGGTCCATTACTTTGAAACATTATGTTTGAACATTTGCATGGGAGTTAGAAATAATCTTGGAAGACATTCAACAGCAAACTACACTAATAGAATCCAAATAACATTCACACTCAATGTAACAACACTACCATGACACCAGAAGAATGAAGTATGAAAATATTGCAAAATTGCACTGATCTAATATAAATACTAATACAAATGAAGAGGCACATACTACTTCTGCATAGATGGACAGTAATAATGTTACGAAAGTTTACTTAAATTTGTGATAAGACTCGATCTCTTCCCAGGTGGCTGAGTCTGTTCACATGTCGCAGGTCGTCCTGGTCGCTTTCTCCTTCATGTTAGAATGTGCCTACATTTATCACAACAGGATGACAGCAAAGTCCATTTTCCTAGGTGAATTATTTGCTCCTCTTAAAGATAGGCGTAGATGGTTATTGTGAATTGTAGAGGTCCTCCTCTTTCTTGAAGTTCTGATGGTGTCTGAAGCTGACACAAACAGCTTTAGAAAATTTATCAAGTATGACTACGTCGAATAAATAGCTTGATGAACACACTTAACTTGAAGCTCACAAAAATCTGCAGCAATACAGAACCACAATTAAAGAGAGATTTTATGCATTTTTCTCGAGCTTATATTCCCTCGGCTGTGGAGGTGTGGCACATTCCTGACAAACATAATTGGTTTTTCTTGATGTTCTGTGATAGGCTGTAATTCTTTCCAGAAATTACTGGGCTCCGAGTGAGTTTTGACACGCGCAAGTACATGCGGAAGCAACCTTGAAAAATTCCTGGCTGGTCACGTGACTACCATGTGTTTATTGATCGTCAGGCTGGAATAATCAATAGTCTGCACACTCCCCAAAACTGGTCAAACCATTTCTCTGAATGAGAACACACCCATTCACAAATAAAACTTCACACTGCACTCCCAATGAAATAATGTTGTTAGCCATTAAGAATGCATAATCTTCTTTTCCTACCGCTTTTTCCACGCGTGTGCGGTCGCGGGTGCAAACTGCGTCTCACATGTGGATTAGCTCTGTTTTACGGCCGGATGACCTTCCTGCCGCCTACCCTATAGAGAGGGATGTAATCAATATTGCGTGTTACTGTGGTGGTTGGTAGTGTAGTGTGTAGTGTGAATATCAAGAAGAGAGTGTTGGGATGGACACAAATATCCAGTCCCCAAGCCAGAAGAATTAATCAGAAGAGATTAAAATCCCCTACCCGGCCGGGAATCAAACCCGGGACTCTCTGAACTGAAGGCCAGTACACTGACCATTCAGCCAACGAGTCGGACTTTAAGAACACGTAATAAAAATGCTTATTTGAGCCACATTTGAAGGGTACAATATAGCACATAAGCCTCTCCATCGTTTCCTCTCATCCCACCAGCTTTGTTCGAGTCTTCTCCTCTCTTTACTCTCTTCAACCATCTTGTCTCTCAGTCTTCCACTCATCTACTTGCTGCCAATTCCAATCTAGTGCACTCTTCTTGGTATATGAACCTGACCTGCCCGAACTTGTCTCTATTCTCTCTTGTAGTTTAGTTTATTGCCTTTCTTACATGGCGAGGCTCAGACTATGAAGCCTGCTATTATGCCAAACTATATTATGCAACACAATTATTCAGTTTATAGAATAATGTAAATGCATAGGCAAGTCAGTAAATATCTGCAATTTTGCTCTAATCATATTCAGGTTGGCTCTATGGCATTGTATGCTCACCAGCTGTTAGATGGCAAATTGTCTACATCTTGGTTTGAATACTTCAAAATGCAAAGCAATTACATTTTCACGCAAGTTGGACCAGTAAATTACCCTTACCATTTATGCAATAACCAAATAGCTCGTGTGAATGAAATAAATGATCATGGTGTGACACTTTCAAACCGCTACGGTCTTTCCTTCAAGAAGCTTTTAGACAATATTTCTAGGAAAGGGTTTAAATTACTTGGCTTTCTGAAAAGAAATTGTGCCAAATTTGTTTCTCTAGAACTCTAATAATTTTGCTTTGCACTCTAATCAGGCCATCGTTAGAATACTGTTGCGAGGTGTGGCTGCCTTCTCAGCAGTATTTAATACAAATCTTGGAAAGGGTCCATGTACGGTTCATGAAATGGATCAGCTACAAGGGTTTGGGTATTTCTCTCTCTTTGTCTGATTACGAGTCTTTTTGTGAGACTATGAACATGAGGACATTGCACTCACGCTGCAGATGTGCCAATGCCCTCTTTCTTTATAAGTGTCTGACTAACAGAGTGGATTGCTCAACATTACTGGAGCTGATTCCATTACATGTTCCTCGTCGCAATACTAGGCAAAGGTATATTTTTCATCTGCCTAAAGTGAGAACTGCGGCTCGGGCTAACCCATGGCTTGTGAGGGCACTAACATCACTGAATGAGGTGGGTGAATGAGTGGACCTTTTCCACTCACCCCCGCCTAAAATCAGACATGCCCTAATGACCTCACGAATGTAAGGCCTTATATGTAAGATATGTAAATGTTACTAGATATAGTTTAATAATGTCAATTATTTAAGGAGATTGAGTTTTATTTAAAGGTTTTGTAAATATGCATATAAAAATGGTCTCTAGATTTACTTTGAATTTGGTTTTTATTTTAGGAAATTAGTGTTATTTACTTAAGGTGTATTTGTTGTATATTATGTTTTATTCAATCATCTTTAATTGGGGATATAACCTGTTGATGATAAATAAATCTATTCTATTCTATTCTATTCTGTGGTAGGTTTCAGCATTATCATACCAGTACAGCTTGTGCTGTTGTGACGTAAAGACGCCCGCGCCACACTCTGCTTGCACCAAGGAAGAGCAGCATTCCGTAATCCGTTCTTTGTGGTCTGAGGATGTACCAGGAGCAGAAAATCATAGAAGACTTTCAGCACAATACAGGAACATTGTTTTGCTACAGTGAAGTGTTTACCAGTGGAATAAACAGTTCAAAAGGGATTGCACAAGCGTGAAGGATGAGGAAAGGTCCAGGCGTCCATATGCAGCCATAACTGATGCCAATATTGAACAAGTGTGCGATATGATCCTGAATAACAGATGAGTGACTGTTCTATGAACTTCCACTCCTGGTACATCCTCAGACCACAAAATACTTATTACGGAACACTGTTTTTTCTTGATGCAAACAGAGTGTGCTGTGGTCATTTTTACGTCGCAACAGTGCAAGCTGTACTCATCTGATAACGCTGAAACCTACCACAGATATAGACAATGGTGCCATCTAGTGGCTAGTGAACACCATATAGCCAACCATATAGCCATATAGCCAACCTAAAGACAATTAGAGCGGAATTGCAGACTCTTTCTGACTTGTCTTCGTAGTATACATATTGTGGTTGTCGTTGGCCGATACTCGTGTCCGAGTTTTCGTTTCTCGCCTGCAGTTCTGTAATCCTTAGTCTACACAGTGAAGGTGGTGCTGATGGTTTATCAGAAAAATTCTTGCATAAAACATGCAGCCAAACATATTGTATCCAATGGAAGGTGGGGGACGTGACAGTGTTTGACATGGCTTCTTTCCCTGGTGAGTTTCCTCTTCCTGTCTTTGACGTTCCTGCTCAAACTGTGCGACTGCAGCTGAGATGGTAGCACGCCAGCGAGGGCGATCCAATGTGAGAGTATGCCAAGTATATAGGTTTATATCTACTCTTCTCATGGTCTGCTTAAGTTGGTCTTCATATCGCTTCAGAGGACCACCACGAGTCCTGTTGCCAGTGCTGAGTTCACCATACAGGATTTGCTGAGGGAGTTCGTTTTCACTGATACGATGGATATGGCCTGCCCATCTAAGCCGTTGACCAACGATGGTGGCTTTGATACTATTTAGCTTTGTTTTCTTGAGAACATATAATCATTAGTTAAACATCATATTTCTAAATATCACTAAAATGAATTTACTTAACCTCTGTAATTTTGTATCCTTATTGATAATTAATAACTAATTATTAGGTTGTTAGTACTTTAGTGAGATGTACTTTCTACAGATTTGGGTTCCACGTTAAGCACTTCCTTTTAAATAGCCTTGGATTGCCTATGCCTCTAATTTCGGCTGGGACTGATTTCCAGGAACGTATGGTAGAGGTATAAATGAGTTGTTGTACGAGTTACTATGATTAATGGGAATGGACAAGAGGGATCGTGTGGATGACCTTAAGGGAGCTCTATCAGAAGGTGCTGGTACCGTATTAAAAGTCCATTTTGCTTGTTTGCAGTACACTGTGGAGAAGGAAAACAGCGTGCTATTTACATTGTTTGGTCAATCTTACCCATGACAGCTGAGAGAGGGAAGTGCTAATATGAGTTTGGAAATCACACCTCAACAAAACAATTGCTTTGAGAGATACGAGACCAACATTCAGATGTCCAGATCACAGAGAACCATCAAATTTAATAACGGAAAATGAAATCGTTCAGGCCATCAAGGAAGGAAGGCGCAATAGAACACCAGGACCAGATGGAGTCAGAAATGAGCATCTAAAAGAGACAGTGAGGGAATTGTTACCGGTATGGAGTGCCTTACTGAACAAATGCCTCGAAACTGGAAGGGTCCCAACAGATTGGAGGAAGGCAACAATCCGAATGCTATATAAGGGGAAAGGAGACGCAGATGATCCGAATTCCTACAGAGGGATCGCGATGGAACAAACAGGTTTGAAACTTCTGACAAGGATCTTAACGAAGAGAGTGATGAATAAATTGGATGCACTGTTACCAGAGGAGCAATTTGGATTCAGACGGAAAAGATCTACAACTATGGCATTGGAGAATTTACTGAATCATATTCGTATCACCCTAGAAATGCCACGAGGCAAATTATTTGTGGCATTCATTGACTTCTCCAAGGCATTTGATTGGGTAAACAGAAGGTTACTCATAGATAAGCTGGAGAAGTTAATCGGAACATCTAATGTCACAACACTCATATCAAACCTGTTGGCTGAGAATTATATACAGGTGGACGATGGCATTGGGTCGTCAGATTGGATACCGCAGACTATAGGAGTTCTTCAAGGTGATCCACTTAGCCCTATATTATTTAACGCTTTCACCTCTGATGTAGTGTCAGAGATAAAGGAAAATACAGACACAGAAATGTACCTGTATGCTGATGACATGGCAATTGCGGCTGAAGACATAACAGAACTACAACGTGCGATGAACTTGTTAGTGGACTGGGCAAACAAGAATGAAATGAAAATAAATGAGGATAAGACTGAACTTGTCGTATTCAGGAAAGGAGGTAAACTAAAGGAAACAGAGCACATATGGTGTAATAATGTCCGCCTTCGCAGAGTTAGCAGTTTTAGATACCTAGGTGTAACCTTGCAGACCACATGCAGCAGTTTCAGGATCCATATAAGAGCTAGAATTATTGCAGCTCTGAAAGCGATGAATGACATCGAGAATATCACACAAATTGCAGTGGATACAGCCATGGTGCTTTTTCGAGTAAAAGTGCTACCAGTGTTAACCTATGGGCTTGAGATCATAGGGGAATTTCTGAGTTTGAAGCAATTAAACGACCTGGAAAAGATAAAATCCAGATATCTGAAGCGAGTCCTCAGTGTTTCAAAGACTACAAGATCTCGACTTGTATATGAACTCGCGAGAGAAACATTCCTGATTGAGGACCTGAGATACAATCTTGTTTTACCAGGAGGCGCAGCATACGATAACCTGTTGCATAAACTTAGAGAAAAAAAGAGGGACATTTGGGAAGACTTCTACTCAACGGAGGCCATGACGAATCGAAAATGGATGGAAACGGGCTACCAACTGAGACACATAGTTACGAGGTTGGCTGTACACGGATTCCATTTCAAGATGTGCAAAAATAAAGTTTTTCACGATCCGAACATAAACTGTGTGTGTAGGCTATGTGACCAAGTATGTGAAAGATATCATATCCAGAAGTGTTCCTCGAGGTCCTGCTCGATTAGTGAATTTATTAAGGACTAACACTTATGCAGAGCGCATTAGACGCCACGCTGTCTTATCTAATTGTGAACTTCTATGCACATTGTGCGCAATAAAATTTATTATTAATATGAGTTTGGACTGGGATATTTAATATGAATTGAGCACAAGCATTGTAAGCTCGCTGTAGTTGACATGAAAGTGTTTTGCTCATACTATCATAAACTACATCTCTGAAATCAAATACTGGGAATATTAGACTCTGAACTAATAGTTTTCTTGTGTTTCTTAGAAGGAAGTCTCTCATCCTTTTTGCAGAATGTAATGAATAGGTTCCTTTTGGGGATCTTTGACGAATCTTTGTGACATTGTTTCGACCAATTTAAATATTTATTGATCATTACTCCAAGGTTCTTTACATGATCACAATGTTTTTGGGATTCCAGTGGGTATAGATGTGTTTTGTATTTTAACATGTGATTTATAAGTACCAATTATTATGACCTGTGATTTTGATGCGTTCACTTTCACCATGTCTGCTAGTCCACTGTTTAACATTTGCTAAGTCTTCGTTTAACTTAGTGATTGAATTGTTTAAATCATTAGGCTTTATGTGAATGTATAATTGGATTTTATCTGCATAGGTGATATTAACAGTGGTCAACATCTCACATAAGACGTTCATGTACTATGAGAACAGAAGAGGCAACTCCACCCTGTGCCAAGCCCGCCTTAGTGGTTTGCAATGATGATGTATCGTTTGCCACTGATACCCGCTACTGATGACCACTAAGATAGACAAAAGAGTGACTGAATGGGTGGCTATATTTCTAGAAAATAGACCTCGCAGAATTAGAGTAGGCAAAGATTTATCTGACCCAGTAAGAATTAACAGGGGAATTCCTCAAGGCAGTATTATTGGACCTTTATGTTTTCTTATATATATTATATGAGTAGAAAAGTGGAATCAGCTGGCGAGTTGGCCGTGCGTTAGGGGTGTGCAGCTGTGATCTTGCATCCGGGAGATAGTGGGTTTGAGCCCCACTGTCGGCAAATCTGAAGATGGTTTTCGTGGTTTCCCATTTTCACACCAGGAAAATACTGGAGCTGTACCTTAAATAAGGCCACAGCTGCTTCCTTCCCACTCCTAAGCTTTTCCCATCCCATCATCACCATCAGACCTATCTGTGTCGGTGTGACGTAAAACTAATTGTAAAAAAATATATATAATCAGAGACAAGGCTTTTTGAGGATGCTGTTGTTTTGTCTACAGTAATAAATAACTTACAAGATTGTGAGCAACTGCAAAATGACCTTGATAATTTTGTGAGATAGACAGTAGGCAATGGTATGATCATAAACGGCTTAAAAGTCAGGTTACGAGTCTCCAAATAGGAAAATTTCTCCCAGTTTTAATTACTGCATTGATGGGGTGAAGGTTCCTTCTGGGGATCATTGTAAGTACATACGCTTTAATATAAAGAAAGATCGTCATTGAGGTAATCACATAAATGGGGTCCTAAATAAAGTGTACACATACTTGCATGTGGTTAAAAGGGTATTTAGGGGTTGTAGTAAGGATGTTGGTGTAGGGATGTGGTGACTCCATCGTCCAGTGGCTAACCACAGCAATTAGCCTCCCGAGTATTGGCGGGTAAACCATAAACCTTTCTGACATGAGGCAATGCATGTCAGGCACTGACCAGCTAGTCCATAACAAAATATTAACGCAAAGATCCATGATAGGCCTAGCAAGCCAGTGGTAGCTTATTAACATCGCTTTCAACAATCAAGTGAGCCTCAGATCAAATGTAAGACCAATACCAAATGTGACAAGGCCTTTGTGCAGATATGTCAGGTATGACGGCCAAAATGGCTCTGATGATAGACAAATCTGTTCACAGAAAAATATAAGAATTGGGACTATTAACGTAGCACCCTTAGAAGAGGATGCAGGAATTCAAGAATCACACAAATAATGACGGAAAGAAACAGACCGATAATGGAACTAAGCGAAATAAGAAAAAAAAGCGAGTGGTAATAAGATGCTGGAGAGGGGATATAAAATGTGGTGATCAGAAGGAGATAAAAGAAAAAAATGTTGTTGCAATAATAGGGGCTAATGAACTAGCCAACAAAATACTCATGTGGGTTATGTTTGTAAGTTCAGTTGACAATGGAAAGAAATATGCTTGACAAAATCCAGGTTTATGCTCCTCAAATAGCTTGTGAAATAGATGAAAAGGAAGAGTTCATCACTAAACTGGGGGAAGCTGTAACATCGAACAAGACTGCGATTATAGGAGACTATACGAGACTTCAATGCTAGAGTTCGGAATGATAGAGGAGGATATGAAACAGTTATAGGAAGCCACAGAGAAGATCATAGAATGATGAAGAGGAGATTTTATTAGACATGTGTGTGAGAAATACTGTATAATCCTGAATACCACCCGCCACCGAATAAGACCCATACTGTAAATTTGAGACGGCAAATTACAGAAAAAAATTAAATCAAATAACTTACATATCTATTTAATTTTCTTCAAATATACCACAAATATAAATTCAGGCGGCTAACAATTAATAAAATCATTACAAAAAATCTTGCCTAATACTAGATTATTAGGAATGCGCGCCCATGCGGTCTTGATCCAGCTGCATATTAGTACCACTTCAGGCCTCTTCACTTGTCCGGTTGGTGTTAGCGCGTGATCATCATCAGACATCCATTTGGTGTACAACTGTTTCATTGCGGTTTTGAAAGGCCAGTTCATGCACACATCCAACACCTGTAAAATAGAAGTGAGTCCTCTGGGAATTATTGCAAGATCGGTTTTTCCTTTCCTCATCATATCTTTTACGGCATCAGCTGTATGTCCTCGGTACCCGTCCAACACAAGCATGTTTCGTTTTTGTAACAAAGCTACCGGGCGACGTTGCCAAACGCACTTTACCCAGTCCTCAACTAATGCACTGTCCATCCAGCCGGACTCATGTGTTCGAACAATAACACCGGACAGCAAGTTTCCCTTTTCGAAGTGTTTTCCTTTTCAGAACCGCATATGGAGGGAGTTTGGTTTCATCCGCTAATACACACAACATTACCGTGCATCGTTGCTTTTCTTTACCACCTTTACACTTTTAGAACCCTTCGTATCCACTGTATTTTCCAACGGCATTTCAAAATAGACAGGTGTCTGGTCAGCATTCCCAATTTGCGAAAGCAAATAAGAATTTTGCTTCCTTACACGAATAGGTGTGACGCTGAAAGGCTGTCAATTTTTCTTCATACGCCTCGGGGAGACATTGTGAAATAGACGTATGTCTCCGAATGCACAATCCCTTTCTCCTATAAAAGTTTTGGATCCATCCACGGCTTGCAGTAAAACCCTGTGTTTTGAGTTCTTTTGAGATCTCTAGTGCTTTCAGTTGACACATTTCACTAGAAATACCATATACTAACTCAGGTTTTCTATCACAAATTTGTGGAGTTGTTCTTCAATTTCTGGAAACACTGCGCTCTGCCCGCGGAATGCTCTGCGATTGCCGTTACTTTTTAGAATTTTTTCCTTCTTCCGACAATCATGAATCCACTATTCTGCCAACAGCATGATTTCCTTATATTTCAGCTTCTCTTACAACTTTATGTTTCTCACGCACAGTAAATGACCGCAGATGCCGTTTTGAATCCATCGCTTACTAACAAGACAGCACTTTCACGGGACAGATACGGAACTCGAATGTGAGCGGAGTAGATTTCCATAACCAACAATCTCGACTTTCGCAAAGTAGGATATCCCGCGAGATCAGCTATTCGTGCACCCAGCATGCCAGCAACACTTGTGAAACAAATGACGATCAAGCATCCGCAGCAGTGGCTTTCATATTTACTCCATATTTACCCATATTCTTTGATTTACCGTATTCTTTATCTTACATTTCGTGTTTACATGTCACTGTAACCTTATTGAGAAAAAATTGATCTTCTTTTCTAGAACACAACTAAAACACAATAAGACCTGAATACTAGTTTAAATATGGTGTATTGAGTACGGTAACCATATTCAAATCTATTTCAATAGGTACTCCATGTAAACGTAGTAAATATTTACGAGAATGAATGGCTTGATTACGACCCGCACCCAAGAAATAGAACCAATATTTTGGGGAAAAAATTACGCGTGGTATTTGAGATTATGCGGTAGTGGATCATTGGTAATGGACGGTATAAGAAAAGAGATAATCACAAGTTTACCAGATACAGTTGGAACTTGCAACAGAAATCCATAATTGATTATATAACAATAATGGAGGAAATCAGAAGTTGCTTGACAGATGTGAAGGTCATACCAAGCATTAATCTTGATGGTGACCACAGACTATTGGTGGGGACATTGTTGAAATTCAGAAGAGGTAAATATTGGGGGATAAGACAGGCAAAAATCAAATGCTGGAAACTAAAAGATAGAGAAATCCAAGAGATATATAGAGAAAAGATTAATACTCAACTTCCTAAAGATGAGAGGAAGAATTTTGAGGAAGAATGGAAAAGGTTCAAACAGGCTGTAGTCAAAGCAGCAGAAGAAACCTGTGTAAGAACATCAACAAATGTCAGACACAAAGAAACTCCATGGTGGAATGAGAGAATTGCAGATGCAGTCAAGAAGAGGAATAATGCATGGAGAGAACGGCTCAGAAACAGAACGGAACATAATAGAGACAAATGGAAATGACTAAGCAGAGCAGCAAGGAAAATGATAGCATTGGCTAAAAAGATGTCCTGGGCAAAATGTACAAAGGAGATAGAAGAGAATGACAAGAAAATATTATACCACATATTAGGTAACAGAAGGAAGCAAAAAGAAAATACATCAAAAGTCATCAACAAAGATGGAAAACCTGTGTGGGAAGAAAAAGTTTTGAAAGTATGGACAGAACACAAATAAAACAGTTGACAGCGTGCAAGCATGTCACTTCAATATGGAGTCCGACTCGTTGGCTGAATGGTCAGTGTACTGGCCTTCGGTTCAGAGGGTCCCGGGTTCGATTCCCGGCCGGGTCGGGGATTTTAACCTTCATTGGTTAATTCGAATGGCCCGGGGGCTGGGTGTTTGTGCTGTCCCCAACATCCCTGCAACTCATACACCACACACAACACTATCCTCCACCACAATAACACGCAGTTACCTACACATGGCAGATGCCGCCCACCCTCGTCGGAGGGTCTGCCTTCCAAGGGCTGCACTCGGCTAGAAATAGCCACACGAAATTATATATATATACTTCAATATGGAGACTGCATTTTACCGCATGTCATGAAGTCACAAGTATATTCCTTGCTGCACCGTAACTTGTCAACCAATAACTTCCAAACAATAACTAACTGAGCAGTAACTAACAGTAACTAACTTCTCCGTCAAGATCGTCTCTTTATATATATCTGGCCAGGTTTCCAGAATGATACGTTACAAAAAACTACCTTCTTGAATATTCCAGAGTGTCCAATACATAGATTACAATGTATAGAATATTCTCAATTGTGTTCATGCATATTACCATTCTGGATGTTACAGTGTGTTTTACAATTATGGATTACAATGTATACAGGTAAGAATAAATTTTAATATTAACTTACAGGTATTTACATTAACTGAACTGATATCAATGTCTACGTGCAACACGTGTTTTCATGACATAACCTCACACTCAATACGATCTTTCAAGTACATAAATAATACAATACTAATACTAAATGGATGAACACTTCATAGCTATAAATATAAGTAATAATAATAATAATAATAATAATAATAATAATAATAATAATAATAATAATAATAATAATAATAATAATAATAATAATAATAATAATAATAACCATATCATAAAAATGATGATAATATTCACGACTGTAAAATAGTAATAATAATCAAAATAATTAGAGCTCGTTACTTGTATTAGTTACCCATGGGTGAGAGAATATTGTTTTCAAGTTATACCTGTCATCGCACTTGCGTCACAAAGCTTCCCCAATGTCATGATATGTCATCAACCTACTGTGTCCTTGGAGGGGTCTAGTGGCAACTGATGCGGTTTTAAGTGAATTTAAGTGAATGGGAGATTGTGTGAAATTAGGTTAGAACATAAGTAGATCTATCTTCTGTTCCCACTTCTCTGCCGGGCTCAACCCTCCCCACCTATTTTAATTATTTTTACCTCTTTAAATTAGTTTTGTTTTAAGCATAACAAAGGTACTATTTTAAGATTGCTTTTGAGAAGAAGATAATTCTATGTAATTTAAACCTAAGCAATGCTATATAGCTGAAGATCATTTCTAAGGAATGAATCCTTTTACAAATAATTCATCTGTTTAAAGGAAATACATAATATCAAACAGGTGGAATTTTACTTTTATTGATTTAATGTCTTCTGCAGGCATAGGTTTTGTCTTAGGCCACAGAGATGCACTCTGTAAAGATGTGGACCACGGTGAATTCGGCACCACAAGGATACACTCGGGGTATCTTCCCTCTAGTAGGTCAGAATGCCTAAATCTTCCATGATCTATCCTCAGCCTATGTGAAATTATAGCCTCTCTCCGTGAAGGCTAGAAAGAGAATGCTACATGGCAGTTGTCTTCTTAATTGCTCTTAGCTTGTTGGGAGTTTGGTTTGCTAGCAACTCAGATTATTAGGACCCAAGATGATTCGATGTAGCTGAGAACATATATCCCTAGCAGGTATGTTCATACCTCTATGCATTAAAATATACCACTTGTTTGATAGCCTGATCGGCAGCTTCATTCCCCGCAATCTCCACATGGCCTGGAAGCCTCATGAAAGTGATTCTGGTGCCAGCTTTGCACAACTTGGCTAGAACGTCATGAATCTGTTGCAACGGGGGATGTTTAAGGAGACAGGTAACAACAGACTGCAGAGAAATGAATGAGTCCATACACATACGAAAGTGGTCTTGTTTGTGATTCAGCACAAACTCTAGAGCTTCTAAGATGGCAAAGATCTTCACAATACACACGGCCAGGCTGAGTGGCTCAGGCTGGCCTTCTGACCCCAACTTGGCAGGTTCGATCCTGGCTCAGTCCGGTGGTATTTGAAGGTGCTCAAATACGTCAGCCTCGTGTCGGTAGATTTACTGGCACGTAAAAGAACTCCTGCAGGACTAAATTCCAGCACCTCGGCGTCTCCGAAAACCGTAAAAGAGTAGTTAGTGGGACGTAAAGCAAATAACATTATTATTATTACAATACACACACTACATACACTAGGAAGCGAGATCTTAGTGTTGCTGTCACCGGAGATGAATGAAGATCCAACATCCTGCTATCGTGACGACAAGTCGCGCATCTACATACTGGAGAACAAGGTTCTGGAAACATCTCCAAAGAACAGAGGCATCCGTATTCACATTCAGTCTGATGCAAGTGTAATAGACTGATAACTTGAAAACAACTTTCTTTAACCCATGGGTAAATAATGCAAGTATCGAGTTTGAATTATTATTATTATTATTATTATTATTATTATTATTATTATTATTATTATTATTATTATTATTATTATTATTATTATTATTTGTATGATTATTATGACTTGTGAGGTATGGCTAGGAAGTGTTTACATCCATTTAGTATTATTATTATTTATGTAGTCATGTCATATGTATGGACGATACGATCATATTATTTGTGAGGTTATGCCATGAAACATGTGCTGTACATGTATGAGTTTAGTTAATGTAAGAACCTGTAATTAATAGTATATAATTTATTAAACCAAACCCCATGGCACTACAGCCCTTGAAGGGCCTTGAGCTACCAAGTGACTGCTGCACAGCCCAGAGTGCGTGGACAATAGGTATGATATACAGGGTGTCCCAGGAGGAATGGTCACTATTCAGGGGTATGATGACATGAACGAAAACTTAATATGGACATATGACCTATTCCGAATGGTTTCTGAGGTAGAACGCTTTTAATATACATTTGTGTTTGGGCTAGTGGTGCACATGTATGTGTCTTACCCACCCAACCTCTTTGACATTTTATTGTAGCCCAACTTACCTCATTGCTTTCAACCTTTCTGCCAGTAAACTAGGCCAATGAATGCGCACTTGTCCAGGGTGTGTTGTGAGTGAAGTAGTGCAAGGGATCAAGAGTGTATCAGAGAGAAGCATCGGTTAACTGTGTTTATACATACACTGGATAACCAGACCTGTACATTAATGATGAATATGCAGATGTGGTGTATGTTTGCAGCTTCTGCAATGGCAGTATTCTGCTGATGTCAAGGAATACCGTTGGTGCTTTCTGACATGTCAAATTTCTGATCGTAGAGTGTTTACCAGAGTTTTCAGCACACTGTGTGAAACAGGTATTCTTCCAAGTTCCCAGTTCTCTTCTGGACGTGTAGTTCAAAAACCTGTGCAGGAATACCAACACATTGTTGAAATAGTGCAGCGTAGACCTACTACCAGCACACAGTGACTTTCTCCAGGTGTCAGTGTCCCACGAACATGTGCATGGCGAACATTACATGCGGAAAACTTATACCCATTTCAAAATATCAAAGAGGTTGGGTAGGTAAGACACATACTTGTACGTGCGTGCCACTAACCCACTTCACTGATCTTCGCACAGACTATCTGTCGGCCGATTGTTCTTCCACCAATTTTCTCTAAACTTCTTCAGAAATATCCAAGGGAAATGCAATATTACTGTCAGAATTCTCAATTGCATCAATACTGAATGAATCGCTCAAAAAAGTATGTTTACGTTAGCTATCTATATTACTGGTAGACACTATGATGCTGAATGAGCACGCAGAGCATACTGTAAACAGAAAGACCTGGTTGTTACGATATATCGAGATATTTCATTAACGCCTTCGAGAAATTGACACATCCACCGATATTGCACAAGGAAGCGTATAATTGCCATAAGATGATCCTAAATCACATGTCGGGTTCCGCTGGACATTCAACCTTCTCGAGAGAAACAATGTCGGGGTCGGCACGCCAGTCAACCAGTAAAGGTTAAGATTTTTTTTGTCATTAGAACAAAAATAAACATATATGACACAGACATCTAAGGATCAATATTTCTCAGACTCTACTCTGAAAACCACCATTTCAATGGTTACTGGAGTTGTGAGGTTTTAGATTAACAGCGACGATAGGTCAATTTAGAATCATTTTAACCATAATGGTCAACTAATTAGGTCCGTATTGACTTCAACTTAATCATCCATTTATATATTTAACACACTTAATCCACCTTGTCCATACATTTCATTTTATTCTCATTAACATCCGTACATGTTCCGAGAAGCTTCAGTTGCTCTCTGCCCCCGCCCCCCTCCGTGGTTGGGGGACACACACACAAAGAATACACCCACGGTGTCCCCTGCCTATCGTAAGAGGCGACTAAAAGGGCCGACCAAGGGATGATGAAATTAGAACTATGAGACTACTTGCAATTAGTACCATTACGTAAGGAACACCCTGGATCTACGTTACCTAGGAGTAGTACCCTTACGTGAGGAACACCACAGGTCTTGGCATTGCCTCTGGCTAGTACCATCATGTGTATCCCACTGAGGCGGGGTGGAGGGCGGACACTTGGCCACGCAGACTAATGCTGGAACGTGCCAGTTCCTCTGTGTTCAGAATGGGTCTGCATTGCCTCTAATTAGTACCACTATATGAGGAACACCACGGGTTTGGCTGTTGCTCATGATTAGTACCACTATGAGAGGAACACCATGGGTCTACGTTGCCTGAGAGTAGTACCATTATGTGAGGAACACCATCGGCCTCTGTTGCCTATGGGTGGTACCTTAATGTGTGAAACGCCGTGGGTGTGCATTGCCTATGATTAGTACCACCAGGTGAGCGGCTCCAAGAGTATAAGTGGCCTGTGATTAGTTTCATTATGTGGGGAACACCACAGGAATACTGGCGCCCGTGATTAGTCCCACTGTGGTGCCCCTATGTGAGGAACACCATGGGTCTGTGTTGCCTGCGAGTGCTGCCATTATGTGTGACATACCATGGGTCTGTATCACCTGTGATTAGTACCACTCTGCGAGGAACACCATGAGTCTACTTTACCTGTGATTAGTACCACTATAGGAGGAACACTATGGTTCTGCTTTACCAGTGATCACTATTATGACGGTCTGGTAATCTGGATTTTGGACCCCTTTTTATTAAAAAAATCATCTCAAAAAAGAAGGGATTTTGAATTGGATCCACCGGTTTTGTTTGGACTCATAGTCATTTTTCATCATCATTCGTTTTATATTATAGTGAGTGGATATATTTTGAAGTTTTTATTTGTCGTTTCATTTCGTTTTACCTTGTGCCATTAGGGGCCGATGACCTAGCTGTTAGGCCCCTTTATACAACAATAATCATCATCAGTTGTTCTCTTGTTCAGTGGTGTAAATTACCAAAATATATTCAAACTTGTTACATTCCCTTGCCTCATTAACATAATTTTAGATATCCATAAAACTATTCAAAATATAAATGCATGATAGGTCTGTTTGTTGCAGCACCTGTTGGAGCGCCTCAAGAGCCCACCACTTACCCACAACAAGCCTCAAAATGCCGATCAAGCTAAAGTAATGCGCAGAGAGATCCTTCAACAGCCTGCAGCGGGGAACACTCCTGATGTAGCCAAAGAGGTACTAGAACGGGAGAAGCGAGACACCGGGGAGGAAAATTGTCTTGCGACAGAAATGCTGAGACAGAACAGTTCACAAGCCAAGGCAGAACTTGACGTTCCACCGAAGATAGAAGAGACACCTGCATCTCAGGAACTCGAGAGACAGCCATTAGTTTTTCATAAGCCAGAGGAAGGACTGTTTCAGAAACAGCAGAATGTGTCTGAGGAGTCCAAGAGACAACCGTTGGTTTCTCAGAAGACAGAGGAAAGACAAAAGTGTTTCTGCCTCAGAAGAGTAAGGAAGGTCTTCCTCAGGAAGAGCAAAATGCTTCCCTAATCAAAAGTGTCAGGCACCTGACAGATCCCAAGCTGCAGCCATTTGTGCCACAGAAAATGGATGAAGGCTTTCAACAAGGAGGGGTCCTACAGGAAGCCAAACCCACGAAGAGAGACCTCAGGTCGATGGTGACTCAGGAAGAGAAAGATGAATAACCTGGTGTAATGTAGACTTTAACTACATTTGTAGTTTTCTTTTCCGAGAGAGATTTAACAGACTGTATACTAGCCCGATGCTGCCACAGTCCTTAAAAGATTTGT